>NW_027637375.1:0-55422 GCF_951216825.1 Electrona antarctica | reverse complement strand
GATATTGGGCTGATGCTGATATTGGGCTGATGCTGATATTGGGCTGATGCTGATATTGGGCTGATGCTGATATTGGGCTGATGCTGATATTGGGCTGATGCTGATATTGGGCTGATGCTGATATTGGGCTGATGCTGATATTGGGCTGATGCTGATATTGGGCTGATGCTGATATTGGGCTGATGCTGATATTGGGCTGATGCTGATATTGGGCTGATGCTGATATTGGGCTGATGCTGATATTGGGCTGATGCTGATATTGGGCTGATGCTGATATTGGGCTGATGCTGATATTGGGCTGATGCTGATATTGGGCTGATGCTGATATTGGGCTGATGCTGATATTGGGCTGATGCTGATATTGGGCTGATGCTGATATTGGGCTGATGCTGATATTGGGCTGATGCTGATATTGGGCTGATGCTGATATTGGGCTGATGCTGATATTGGGCTGATGCTGATATTGGGCTGATGCTGATATTGGGCTGATGCTGATATTGGGCTGATGCTGATATTGGGCTGATGCTGATATTGGGCTGATGCTGATATTGGGCTGATGCTGATATTGGGCTGATGCTGATATTGGGCTGATGCTGATATTGGGCTGATGCTGATATTGGGCTGATGCTGATATTGGGCTGATGCTGATATTGGGCTGATGCTGATATTGGGCTGATGCTGATATTGGGCTGATGCTGATATTGGGCTGATGCTGATATTGGGCTGATGCTGATATTGGGCTGATGCTGATATTGGGCTGATGCTGATATTGGGCTGATGCTGATATTGGGCTGATGCTGATATTGGGCTGATGCTGATATTGGGCTGATGCTGATATTGGGCTGATGCTGATATTGGGCTGATGCTGATATTGGGCTGATGCTGATATTGGGCTGATGCTGATATTGGGCTGATGCTGATATTGGGCTGATGCTGATATTGGGCTGATGCTGATATTGGGCTGATGCTGATATTGGGCTGATGCTGATATTGGGCTGATGCTGATATTGGGCTGATGCTGATATTGGGCTGATGCTGATATTGGGCTGATGCTGATATTGGGCTGATGCTGATATTGGGCTGATGCTGATATTGGGCTGATGCTGATATTGGGCTGATGCTGATATTGGGCTGATGCTGATATTGGGCTGATGCTGATATTGGGCTGATGCTGATATTGGGCTGATGCTGATATTGGGCTGATGCTGATATTGGGCTGATGCTGATATTGGGCTGATGCTGATATTGGGCTGATGCTGATATTGGGCTGATGCTGATATTGGGCTGATGCTGATATTGGGCTGATGCTGATATTGGGCTGATGCTGATATTGGGCTGATGCTGATATTGGGCTGATGCTGATATTGGGCTGATGCTGATATTGGGCTGATGCTGATATTGGGCTGATGCTGATATTGGGCTGATGCTGATATTGGGCTGATATTGATATTGGGCTGATTGATATTGGGCTGATATAGGCCTGCAGAGTGTCTAGTTTTGAAGATACAGACTCTGCTAAGCAAAAGTGAACAGGGCCAAACTGGGCTTATTTCGCTGTGAAAGTGACATTTAGGCACGGACTTGGAAAACCTTGTCTGAACCCCTCCATCCTTCCTGTAGCTGCTCAGACTCTGCTTCTCTGCCCCCAGCCAAGCTTATAGGCCTGCAGAGTGTCTAGTTTTGAAGATACAGACTCTGCTAAGCAAAAGTGAACAGGGCCAAACTGGGCTTATTTCGCTGTGAAAGTGACATTTAGGCACGGAGTTGGAAAACCTTGTCTGAACCCCTCCATCCTTCCTGTAGCTGCTCAGACTCTGCTTCTCTGCCCCCAGCCAAGCTTATAGGCCTGCAGAGTGTCTAGTTTTGAAGATACAGACTCTGCTAAGCAAAAGTGAACAGGGCCAAACTGGGCTTATTTCGCTGTGAAAGTGACATTTAGGCACGGAGTTGGAAAACCTTGTCTGAACCCCTCCATCCTTCCTGTAGCTGCTCAGACTCTGCTTCTCTGCCCCCAGCCAAGCTTATAGGCCTGCAGAGTGTCTAGTTTTGAAGATACAGACTCTGCTAAGCAAAAGTGAACAGGGCCAAACTGGGCTTATTTCGCTGTGAAAGTGACATTTAGGCACGGAGTTGGAAAACCTTGTCTGAACCCCTCCATCCTTCCTGTAGCTGCTCAGACTCTGCTTCTCTGCCCCCAGCCAAGCTTATAGGCCTGCAGAGTGTCTAGTTTTGAAGATACAGACTCTGCTAAGCAAAAGTGAACAGGGCCAAACTGGGCTTATTTCGCTGTGAAAGTGACATTTAGGCACGGAGTTGGAAAACCTTGTCTGAACCCCTCCATCCTTCCTGTAGCTGCTCAGACTCTGCTTCTCTGCCCCCAGCCAAGCTTATAGGCCTGCAGAGTGTCTAGTTTTGAAGATACAGACTCTGCTAAGCAAAAGTGAACAGGGCCAAACTGGGCTTATTTCGCTGTGAAAGTGACATTTAGGCACGGAGTTGGAAAACCTTGTCTGAACCCCTCCATCCTTCCTGTAGCTGCTCAGACTCTGCTTCTCTGCCCCCAGCCAAGCTTATAGGCCTGCAGAGTGTCTAGTTTTGAAGATACAGACTCTGCTAAGCAAAAGTGAACAGGGCCAAACTGGGCTTATTTCGCTGTGAAAGTGACATTTAGGCACGGAGTTGGAAAACCTTGTCTGAACCCCTCCATCCTTCCTGTAGCTGCTCAGACTCTGCTTCTCTGCCCCCAGCCAAGCTTATAGGCCTGCAGAGTGTCTAGTTTTGAAGATACAGACTCTGCTAAGCAAAAGTGAACAGGGCCAAACTGGGCTTATTTCGCTGTGAAAGTGACATTTAGGCACGGAGTTGGAAAACCTTGTCTGAACCCCTCCATCCTTCCTGTAGCTGCTCAGACTCTGCTTCTCTGCCCCCAGCCAAGCTTATAGGCCTGCAGAGTGTCTAGTTTTGAAGATACAGACTCTGCTAAGCAAAAGTGAACAGGGCCAAACTGGGCTTATTTCGCTGTGAAAGTGACATTTAGGCACGGAGTTGGAAAACCTTGTCTGAACCCCTCCATCCTTCCTGTAGCTGCTCAGACTCTGCTTCTCTGCCCCCAGCCAAGCTTATAGGCCTGCAGAGTGTCTAGTTTTGAAGATACAGACTCTGCTAAGCAAAAGTGAACAGGGCCAAACTGGGCTTATTTCGCTGTGAAAGTGACATTTAGGCACGGAGTTGGAAAACCTTGTCTGAACCCCTCCATCCTTCCTGTAGCTGCTCAGACTCTGCTTCTCTGCCCCCAGCCAAGCTTATAGGCCTGCAGAGTGTCTAGTTTTGAAGATACAGACTCTGCTAAGCAAAAGTGAACAGGGCCAAACTGGGCTTATTTCGCTGTGAAAGTGACATTTAGGCACGGAGTTGGAAAACCTTGTCTGAACCCCTCCATCCTTCCTGTAGCTGCTCAGACTCTGCTTCTCTGCCCCCAGCCAAGCTTATAGGCCTGCAGAGTGTCTAGTTTTGAAGATACAGACTCTGCTAAGCAAAAGTGAACAGGGCCAAACTGGGCTTATTTCGCTGTGAAAGTGACATTTAGGCACGGAGTTGGAAAACCTTGTCTGAACCCCTCCATCCTTCCTGTAGCTGCTCAGACTCTGCTTCTCTGCCCCCAGCCAAGCTTATAGGCCTGCAGAGTGTCTAGTTTTGAAGATACAGACTCTGCTAAGCAAAAGTGAACAGGGCCAAACTGGGCTTATTTCGCTGTGAAAGTGACATCGAAATTTCACAGCGAAATAAGCCCAGTTTGGCCCTGTTCACTTTTGCTTAGCAGAGTCTGTATCTTCAAAACTAGACACTCTGCAGGCCTATAAGCTTGGCTGGGGGCAGAGAAGCAGAGTCTGAGCAGCTACAGGAAGGATGGAGGGGTTCAGACAAGGTTTTCCAACTCCGTGCCTAAATGTCACTTTCACAGCGAAATAAGCCCAGTTTGGCCCTGTTCACTTTTGCTTAGCAGAGTCTGTATCTTCAAAACTAGACACTCTGCAGGCCTATAAGCTTGGCTGGGGGCAGAGAAGCAGAGTCTGAGCAGCTACAGGAAGGATGGAGGGGTTCAGACAAGGTTTTCCAACTCCGTGCCTAAATGTCACTTTCACAGCGAAATAAGCCCAGTTTGGCCCTGTTCACTTTTGCTTAGCAGAGTCTGTATCTTCAAAACTAGACACTCTGCAGGCCTATAAGCTTGGCTGGGGGCAGAGAAGCAGAGTCTGAGCAGCTACAGGAAGGATGGAGGGGTTCAGACAAGGTTTTCCAACTCCGTGCCTAAATGTCACTTTCACAGCGAAATAAGCCCAGTTTGGCCCTGTTCACTTTTGCTTAGCAGAGTCTGTATCTTCAAAACTAGACACTCTGCAGGCCTATAAGCTTGGCTGGGGGCAGAGAAGCAGAGTCTGAGCAGCTACAGGAAGGATGGAGGGGTTCAGACAAGGTTTTCCAACTCCGTGCCTAAATGTCACTTTCACAGCGAAATAAGCCCAGTTTGGCCCTGTTCACTTTTGCTTAGCAGAGTCTGTATCTTCAAAACTAGACACTCTGCAGGCCTATAAGCTTGGCTGGGGGCAGAGAAGCAGAGTCTGAGCAGCTACAGGAAGGATGGAGGGGTTCAGACAAGGTTTTCCAACTCCGTGCCTAAATGTCACTTTCACAGCGAAATAAGCCCAGTTTGGCCCTGTTCACATTTGCTTAGCAGAGTCTGTATCTTCAAAACTAGACACTCTGCAGGCCTATAAGCTTGGCTGGGGGCAGAGAAGCAGAGTCTGAGCAGCTACAGGAAGGATGGAGGGGTTCAGACAAGGTTTTCCAACTCCGTGCCTAAATGTCACTTTCACAGCGAAATAAGCCCAGTTTGGCCCTGTTCACTTTTGCTTAGCAGAGTCTGTATCTTCAAAACTAGACACTCTGCAGGCCTATAAGCTTGGCTGGGGGCAGAGAAGCAGAGTCTGAGCAGCTACAGGAAGGATGGAGGGGTTCAGACAAGGTTTTCCAACTCCGTGCCTAAATGTCACTTTCACAGCGAAATAAGCCCAGTTTGGCCCTGTTCACTTTTGCTTAGCAGAGTCTGTATCTTCAAAACTAGACACTCTGCAGGCCTATAAGCTTGGCTGGGGGCAGAGAAGCAGAGTCTGAGCAGCTACAGGAAGGATGGAGGGGTTCAGACAAGGTTTTCCAACTCCGTGCCTAAATGTCACTTTCACAGCGAAATAAGCCCAGTTTGGCCCTGTTCACTTTTGCTTAGCAGAGTCTGTATCTTCAAAACTAGACACTCTGCAGGCCTATAAGCTTGGCTGGGGGCAGAGAAGCAGAGTCTGAGCAGCTACAGGAAGGATGGAGGGGTTCAGACAAGGTTTTCCAACTCCGTGCCTAAATGTCACTTTCACAGCGAAATAAGCCCAGTTTGGCCCTGTTCACTTTTGCTTAGCAGAGTCTGTATCTTCAAAACTAGACACTCTGCAGGCCTATAAGCTTGGCTGGGGGCAGAGAAGCAGAGTCTGAGCAGCTACAGGAAGGATGGAGGGGTTCAGACAAGGTTTCCAATATCAGCATCAGCCCAATATCAGCATCAGCCCAATATCAGCATCAGCCCAATATCAGCATCAGCCCAATATCAGCATCAGCCCAATATCAGCATCAGCCCAATATCAGCATCAGCCCAATATCAGCATCAGCCCAATATCAGCATCAGCCCAATATCAGCATCAGCCCAATATCAGCATCAGCCCAATATCAGCATCAGCCCAATATCAGCATCAGCCCAATATCAGCATCAGCCCAATATCAGCATCAGCCCAATATCAGCATCAGCCCAATATCAGCATCAGCCCAATATCAGCATCAGCCCAATATCAGCATCAGCCCAATATCAGCATCAGCCCAATATCAGCATCAGCCCAATATCAGCATCAGCCCAATATCAGCATCAGCCCAATATCAGCATCAGCCCAATATCAGCATCAGCCCAATATCAGCATCAGCCCAATATCAGCATCAGCCCAATATCAGCATCAGCCCAATATCAGCATCAGCCCAATATCAGCATCAGCCCAATATCAGCATCAGCCCAATATCAGCATCAGCCCAATATCAGCATCAGCCCAATATCAGCATCAGCCCAATATCAGCATCAGCCCAATATCAGCATCAGCCCAATATCAGCATCAGCCCAATATCAGCATCAGCCCAATATCAGCATCAGCCCAATATCAGCATCAGCCCAATATCAGCATCAGCCCAATATCAGCATCAGCCCAATATCAGCATCAGCCCAATATCAGCATCAGCCCAATATCAGCATCAGCCCAATATCAGCATCAGCCCAATATCAGCATCAGCCCAATATCAGCATCAGCCCAATATCAGCATCAGCCCTAGACACTCTGCAGGCCTATAAGCTTGGCTGGGGGCAGAGAAGCAGCCCAATATGATATAATATCAGCTGATGCTGATATTGGGCTGATGCTGATATTGGGCTGATGCTGATATTGGGCTGATGCTGATATTGGGCTGATGCTGATATTGGGCTGATGCTGATATTGGGCTGATGCTGATATTGGGCTGATGCTGATATTGGGCTGATGCTGATATTGGGCTGATGCTGATATTGGGCTGATGCTGATATTGGGCTGATGCTGATATTGGGCTGATGCTGATATTGGGCTGATGCTGATATTGGGCTGATGCTGATATTGGGCTGATGCTGATATTGGGCTGATGCTGATATTGGGCTGATGCTGATATTGGGCTGATGCTGATATTGGGCTGATGCTGATATTGGGCTGATGCTGATATTGGGCTGATGCTGATATTGGGCTGATGCTGATATTGGGCTGATGCTGATATTGGGCTGATGCTGATATTGGGCTGATGCTGATATTGGGCTGATGCTGATATTGGGCTGATGCTGATATTGGGCTGATGCTGATATTGGGCTGATGCTGATATTGGGCTGATGCTGATATTGGGCTGATGCTGATATTGGGCTGATGCTGATATTGGGCTGATGCTGATATTGGGCTGATGCTGATATTGGGCTGATGCTGATATTGGGCTGATGCTGATATTGGGCTGATGCTGATATTGGGCTGATGCTGATATTGGGCTGATGCTGATATTGGGCTGATGCTGATATTGGGCTGATGCTGATATTGGGCTGATGCTGATATTGGGCTGATGCTGATATTGGGCTGATGCTGATATTGGGCTGATGCTGATATTGGGCTGATGCTGATATTGGGCTGATGCTGATATTGGGCTGATGCTGATATTGGGCTGATGCTGATATTGGGCTGATGCTGATATTGGGCTGATGCTGATATTGGGCTGATGCTGATATTGGGCTGATGCTGATATTGGGCTGATGCTGATATTGGGCTGATGCTGATATTGGGCTGATGCTGATATTGGGCTGATGCTGATATTGGGCTGATGCTGATATTGGGCTGATGCTGATATTGGGCTGATGCTGATATTGGGCTGATGCTGATATTGGGCTGATGCTGATATTGGGCTGATGCTGATATTGGGCTGATGCTGATATTGGGCTGATGCTGATATTGGGCTGATGCTGATATTGGGCTGATGCTGATATTGGGCTGATATTGGGCTGATGCTGATACCAATATCAGCATCAGCCCAATATCAGCATCAGCCCAATATCAGCATCAGCCCAATATCAGCATCAGCCCAATATCAGCATCAGCCCAATATCAGCATCAGCCCAATATCAGCATCAGCCCAATATCAGCATCAGCCCAATATCAGCATCAGCTGATATTATATCATATTGGGCTGCTTCTCTGCCCCCAGCCAAGCTTATAGGCCTGCAGAGTGTCTAGGGCTGATGCTGATATTGGGCTGATGCTGATATTGGGCTGATGCTGATATTGGGCTGATGCTGATATTGGGCTGATGCTGATATTGGGCTGATGCTGATATTGGGCTGATGCTGATATTGGGCTGATGCTGATATTGGGCTGATGCTGATATTGGGCTGATGCTGATATTGGGCTGATGCTGATATTGGGCTGATGCTGATATTGGGCTGATGCTGATATTGGGCTGATGCTGATATTGGGCTGATGCTGATATTGGGCTGATGCTGATATTGGGCTGATGCTGATATTGGGCTGATGCTGATATTGGGCTGATGCTGATATTGGGCTGATGCTGATATTGGGCTGATGCTGATATTGGGCTGATGCTGATATTGGGCTGATGCTGATATTGGGCTGATGCTGATATTGGGCTGATGCTGATATTGGGCTGATGCTGATATTGGGCTGATGCTGATATTGGGCTGATGCTGATATTGGGCTGATGCTGATATTGGGCTGATGCTGATATTGGGCTGATGCTGATATTGGGCTGATGCTGATATTGGGCTGATGCTGATATTGGGCTGATGCTGATATTGGGCTGATGCTGATATTGGGCTGATGCTGATATTGGGCTGATGCTGATATTGGGCTGATGCTGATATTGGGCTGATGCTGATATTGGGCTGATGCTGATATTGGGCTGATGCTGATATTGGGCTGATGCTGATATTGGGCTGATGCTGATATTGGGCTGATGCTGATATTGGGCTGATGCTGATATTGGGCTGATGCTGATATTGGGCTGATGCTGATATTGGGCTGATGCTGATATTGGGCTGATGCTGATATTGGGCTGATGCTGATATTGGGCTGATGCTGATATTGGGCTGATGCTGATATTGGGCTGATGCTGATATTGGGCTGATGCTGATATTGGGCTGATGCTGATATTGGGCTGATGCTGATATTGGGCTGATGCTGATATTGGGCTGATGCTGATATTGGGCTGATGCTGATATTGGGCTGATGCTGATATTGGGCTGATGCTGATATTGGGCTGATGCTGATATTGGGCTGATGCTGATATTGGGCTGATATTGATATTGGGCTGATATTGATATTGGGCTGATATAGGCCTGCAGAGTGTCTAGTTTTGAAGATACAGACTCTGCTAAGCAAAAGTGAACAGGGCCAAACTGGGCTTATTTCGCTGTGAAAGTGACATTTAGGCACGGACTTGGAAAACCTTGTCTGAACCCCTCCATCCTTCCTGTAGCTGCTCAGACTCTGCTTCTCTGCCCCCAGCCAAGCTTATAGGCCTGCAGAGTGTCTAGTTTTGAAGATACAGACTCTGCTAAGCAAAAGTGAACAGGGCCAAACTGGGCTTATTTCGCTGTGAAAGTGACATTTAGGCACGGAGTTGGAAAACCTTGTCTGAACCCCTCCATCCTTCCTGTAGCTGCTCAGACTCTGCTTCTCTGCCCCCAGCCAAGCTTATAGGCCTGCAGAGTGTCTAGTTTTGAAGATACAGACTCTGCTAAGCAAAAGTGAACAGGGCCAAACTGGGCTTATTTCGCTGTGAAAGTGACATTTAGGCACGGAGTTGGAAAACCTTGTCTGAACCCCTCCATCCTTCCTGTAGCTGCTCAGACTCTGCTTCTCTGCCCCCAGCCAAGCTTATAGGCCTGCAGAGTGTCTAGTTTTGAAGATACAGACTCTGCTAAGCAAAAGTGAACAGGGCCAAACTGGGCTTATTTCGCTGTGAAAGTGACATTTAGGCACGGAGTTGGAAAACCTTGTCTGAACCCCTCCATCCTTCCTGTAGCTGCTCAGACTCTGCTTCTCTGCCCCCAGCCAAGCTTATAGGCCTGCAGAGTGTCTAGTTTTGAAGATACAGACTCTGCTAAGCAAAAGTGAACAGGGCCAAACTGGGCTTATTTCGCTGTGAAAGTGACATTTAGGCACGGAGTTGGAAAACCTTGTCTGAACCCCTCCATCCTTCCTGTAGCTGCTCAGACTCTGCTTCTCTGCCCCCAGCCAAGCTTATAGGCCTGCAGAGTGTCTAGTTTTGAAGATACAGACTCTGCTAAGCAAAAGTGAACAGGGCCAAACTGGGCTTATTTCGCTGTGAAAGTGACATTTAGGCACGGAGTTGGAAAACCTTGTCTGAACCCCTCCATCCTTCCTGTAGCTGCTCAGACTCTGCTTCTCTGCCCCCAGCCAAGCTTATAGGCCTGCAGAGTGTCTAGTTTTGAAGATACAGACTCTGCTAAGCAAAAGTGAACAGGGCCAAACTGGGCTTATTTCGCTGTGAAAGTGACATTTAGGCACGGAGTTGGAAAACCTTGTCTGAACCCCTCCATCCTTCCTGTAGCTGCTCAGACTCTGCTTCTCTGCCCCCAGCCAAGCTTATAGGCCTGCAGAGTGTCTCTGCAGGCCTATGTCTCTGGAGGGGTTCAGACAAGGTTTTCCAACTCCGTGCCTAAATGTCACTTTCACAGCGAAATAAGCCCAGTTTGGCCCTGTTCACTTTTGCTTAGCAGAGTCTGTATCTTCAAAACTAGACACTCTGCAGGCCTATAAGCTTGGCTGGGGGCAGAGAAGCAGAGTCTGAGCAGCTACAGGAAGGATGGAGGGGTTCAGACAAGGTTTTCCAACTCCGTGCCTAAATGTCACTTTCACAGCGAAATAAGCCCAGTTTGGCCCTGTTCACTTTTGCTTAGCAGAGTCTGTATCTTCAAAACTAGACACTCTGCAGGCCTATAAGCTTGGCTGGGGGCAGAGAAGCAGAGTCTGAGCAGCTACAGGAAGGATGGAGGGGTTCAGACAAGGTTTTCCAACTCCGTGCCTAAATGTCACTTTCACAGCGAAATAAGCCCAGTTTGGCCCTGTTCACTTTTGCTTAGCAGAGTCTGTATCTTCAAAACTAGACACTCTGCAGGCCTATAAGCTTGGCTGGGGGCAGAGAAGCAGAGTCTGAGCAGCTACAGGAAGGATGGAGGGGTTCAGACAAGGTTTTCCAACTCCGTGCCTAAATGTCACTTTCACAGCGAAATAAGCCCAGTTTGGCCCTGTTCACTTTTGCTTAGCAGAGTCTGTATCTTCAAAACTAGACACTCTGCAGGCCTATAAGCTTGGCTGGGGGCAGAGAAGCAGAGTCTGAGCAGCTACAGGAAGGATGGAGGGGTTCAGACAAGGTTTTCCAACTCCGTGCCTAAATGTCACTTTCACAGCGAAATAAGCCCAGTTTGGCCCTGTTCACTTTTGCTTAGCAGAGTCTGTATCTTCAAAACTAGACACTCTGCAGGCCTATAAGCTTGGCTGGGGGCAGAGAAGCAGAGTCTGAGCAGCTACAGGAAGGATGGAGGGGTTCAGACAAGGTTTTCCAACTCCGTGCCTAAATGTCACTTTCACAGCGAAATAAGCCCAGTTTGGCCCTGTTCACTTTTGCTTAGCAGAGTCTGTATCTTCAAAACTAGACACTCTGCAGGCCTATAAGCTTGGCTGGGGGCAGAGAAGCAGAGTCTGAGCAGCTACAGGAAGGATGGAGGGGTTCAGACAAGGTTTTCCAACTCCGTGCCTAAATGTCACTTTCACAGCGAAATAAGCCCAGTTTGGCCCTGTTCACTTTTGCTTAGCAGAGTCTGTATCTTCAAAACTAGACACTCTGCAGGCCTATAAGCTTGGCTGGGGGCAGAGAAGCAGAGTCTGAGCAGCTACAGGAAGGATGGAGGGGTTCAGACAAGGTTTTCCAAGTCCGTGCCTAAATGTCACTTTCACAGCGAAATAAGCCCAGTTTGGCCCTGTTCACTTTTGCTTAGCAGAGTCTGTATCTTCAAAACTAGACACTCTGCAGGCCTATATCAGCCCAATATCAATATCAGCCCAATATCAATATCAGCCCAATATCAGCATCAGCCCAATATCAGCATCAGCCCAATATCAGCATCAGCCCAATATCAGCATCAGCCCAATATCAGCATCAGCCCAATATCAGCATCAGCCCAATATCAGCATCAGCCCAATATCAGCATCAGCCCAATATCAGCATCAGCCCAATATCAGCATCAGCCCAATATCAGCATCAGCCCAATATCAGCATCAGCCCAATATCAGCATCAGCCCAATATCAGCATCAGCCCAATATCAGCATCAGCCCAATATCAGCATCAGCCCAATATCAGCATCAGCCCAATATCAGCATCAGCCCAATATCAGCATCAGCCCAATATCAGCATCAGCCCAATATCAGCATCAGCCCAATATCAGCATCAGCCCAATATCAGCATCAGCCCAATATCAGCATCAGCCCAATATCAGCATCAGCCCAATATCAGCATCAGCCCAATATCAGCATCAGCCCAATATCAGCATCAGCCCAATATCAGCATCAGCCCAATATCAGCATCAGCCCAATATCAGCATCAGCCCAATATCAGCATCAGCCCAATATCAGCATCAGCCCAATATCAGCATCAGCCCAATATCAGCATCAGCCCAATATCAGCATCAGCCCAATATCAGCATCAGCCCAATATCAGCATCAGCCCAATATCAGCATCAGCCCAATATCAGCATCAGCCCAATATCAGCATCAGCCCAATATCAGCATCAGCCCAATATCAGCATCAGCCCAATATCAGCATCAGCCCAATATCAGCATCAGCCCAATATCAGCATCAGCCCAATATCAGCATCAGCCCAATATCAGCATCAGCCCAATATCAGCATCAGCCCAATATCAGCATCAGCCCAATATCAGCATCAGCCCAATATCAGCATCAGCCCAATATCAGCATCAGCCCAATATCAGCATCAGCCCAATATCAGCATCAGCCCAATATCAGCATCAGCCCAATATCAGCATCAGCCCAATATCAGCATCAGCCCAATATCAGCATCAGCCCAATATCAGCATCAGCCCAATATCAGCATCAGCCCAATATCAGCATCAGCCCAATATCAGCATCAGCCCAATATCAGCATCAGCCCAATATCAGCATCAGCCCAATATCAGCATCAGCCCAATATCAGCATCAGCCCAATATCAGCATCAGCCCAATATCAGCATCAGCCCAATATCAGCATCAGCCCAATATCAGCATCAGCCCAATATCAGCATCAGCCCAATATCAGCATCAGCCCAATATCAGCATCAGCCCAATATCAGCATCAGCCCAATATCAGCATCAGCCCAATATCAGCATCAGCCCAATATCAGCATCAGCCCAATATCAGCATCAGCCCAATATCAGCATCAGCTGATATTATATCATATTGGGCTGCTTCTCTGCCCCCAGCCAAGCTTATAGGCCTGCAGAGTGTCTAGGGCTGATGCTGATATTGGGCTGATGCTGATATTGGGCTGATGCTGATATTGGGCTGATGCTGATATTGGGCTGATGCTGATATTGGGCTGATGCTGATATTGGGCTGATGCTGATATTGGGCTGATGCTGATATTGGGCTGATGCTGATATTGGGCTGATGCTGATATTGGGCTGATGCTGATATTGGGCTGATGCTGATATTGGGCTGATGCTGATATTGGGCTGATGCTGATATTGGGCTGATGCTGATATTGGGCTGATGCTGATATTGGGCTGATGCTGATATTGGGCTGATGCTGATATTGGGCTGATGCTGATATTGGGCTGATGCTGATATTGGGCTGATGCTGATATTGGGCTGATGCTGATATTGGGCTGATGCTGATATTGGGCTGATGCTGATATTGGGCTGATGCTGATATTGGGCTGATGCTGATATTGGGCTGATGCTGATATTGGGCTGATGCTGATATTGGGCTGATGCTGATATTGGGCTGATGCTGATATTGGGCTGATGCTGATATTGGGCTGATGCTGATATTGGGCTGATGCTGATATTGGGCTGATGCTGATATTGGGCTGATGCTGATATTGGGCTGATGCTGATATTGGGCTGATGCTGATATTGGGCTGATGCTGATATTGGGCTGATGCTGATATTGGGCTGATGCTGATATTGGGCTGATGCTGATATTGGGCTGATGCTGATATTGGGCTGATGCTGATATTGGGCTGATGCTGATATTGGGCTGATGCTGATATTGGGCTGATGCTGATATTGGGCTGATGCTGATATTGGGCTGATGCTGATATTGGGCTGATGCTGATATTGGGCTGATGCTGATATTGGAAACCTTGTCTGAACCCCTCCATCCTTCCTGTAGCTGCTCAGACTCTGCTTCTCTGCCCCCAGCCAAGCTTATAGGCCTGCAGAGTGTCTAGTTTTGAAGATACAGACTCTGCTAAGCAAAAGTGAACAGGGCCAAACTGGGCTTATTTCGCTGTGAAAGTGACATTTAGGCACGGAGTTGGAAAACCTTGTCTGAACCCCTCCATCCTTCCTGTAGCTGCTCAGACTCTGCTTCTCTGCCCCCAGCCAAGCTTATAGGCCTGCAGAGTGTCTAGTTTTGAAGATACAGACTCTGCTAAGCAAAAGTGAACAGGGCCAAACTGGGCTTATTTCGCTGTGAAAGTGACATTTAGGCACGGAGTTGGAAAACCTTGTCTGAACCCCTCCATCCTTCCTGTAGCTGCTCAGACTCTGCTTCTCTGCCCCCAGCCAAGCTTATAGGCCTGCAGAGTGTCTAGTTTTGAAGATACAGACTCTGCTAAGCAAAAGTGAACAGGGCCAAACTGGGCTTATTTCGCTGTGAAAGTGACATTTAGGCACGGAGTTGGAAAACCTTGTCTGAACCCCTCCATCCTTCCTGTAGCTGCTCAGACTCTGCTTCTCTGCCCCCAGCCAAGCTTATAGGCCTGCAGAGTGTCTAGTTTTGAAGATACAGACTCTGCTAAGCAAAAGTGAACAGGGCCAAACTGGGCTTATTTCGCTGTGAAAGTGACATTTAGGCACGGAGTTGGAAAACCTTGTCTGAACCCCTCCATCCTTCCTGTAGCTGCTCAGACTCTGCTTCTCTGCCCCCAGCCAAGCTTATAGGCCTGCAGAGTGTCTAGTTTTGAAGATACAGACTCTGCTAAGCAAAAGTGAACAGGGCCAAACTGGGCTTATTTCGCTGTGAAAGTGACATTTAGGCACGGAGTTGGAAAACCTTGTCTGAACCCCTCCATCCTTCCTGTAGCTGCTCAGACTCTGCTTCTCTGCCCCCAGCCAAGCTTATAGGCCTGCAGAGTGTCTAGTTTTGAAGATACAGACTCTGCTAAGCAAAAGTGAACAGGGCCAAACTGGGCTTATTTCGCTGTGAAAGTGACATTTAGGCACGGAGTTGGAAAACCTTGTCTGAACCCCTCCATCCTTCCTGTAGCTGCTCAGACTCTGCTTCTCTGCCCCCAGCCAAGCTTATAGGCCTGCAGAGTGTCTAGTTTTGAAGATACAGACTCTGCTAAGCAAAAGTGAACAGGGCCAAACTGGGCTTATTTCGCTGTGAAAGTGACATTTAGGCACGGAGTTGGAAAACCTTGTCTGAACCCCTCCATCCTTCCTGTAGCTGCTCAGACTCTGCTTCTCTGCCCCCAGCCAAGCTTATAGGCCTGCAGAGTGTCTAGTTTTGAAGATACAGACTCTGCTAAGCAAAAGTGAACAGGGCCAAACTGGGCTTATTTCGCTGTGAAAGTGACATTTAGGCACGGAGTTGGAAAACCTTGTCTGAACCCCTCCATCCTTCCTGTAGCTGCTCAGACTCTGCTTCTCTGCCCCCAGCCAAGCTTATAGGCCTGCAGAGTGTCTAGTTTTGAAGATACAGACTCTGCTAAGCAAAAGTGAACAGGGCCAAACTGGGCTTATTTCGCTGTGAAAGTGACATTTAGGCACGGAGTTGGAAAACCTTGTCTGAACCCCTCCATCCTTCCTGTAGCTGCTCAGACTCTGCTTCTCTGCCCCCAGCCAAGCTTATAGGCCTGCAGAGTGTCTAGTTTTGAAGATACAGACTCTGCTAAGCAAAAGTGAACAGGGCCAAACTGGGCTTATTTCGCTGTGAAATTTCGATGTCACTTTCACAGCGAAATAAGCCCAGTTTGGCCCTGTTCACTTTTGCTTAGCAGAGTCTGTATCTTCAAAACTAGACACTCTGCAGGCCTATAAGCTTGGCTGGGGGCAGAGAAGCAGAGTCTGAGCAGCTACAGGAAGGATGGAGGGGTTCAGACAAGGTTTTCCAACTCCGTGCCTAAATGTCACTTTCACAGCGAAATAAGCCCAGTTTGGCCCTGTTCACTTTTGCTTAGCAGAGTCTGTATCTTCAAAACTAGACACTCTGCAGGCCTATAAGCTTGGCTGGGGGCAGAGAAGCAGAGTCTGAGCAGCTACAGGAAGGATGGAGGGGTTCAGACAAGGTTTTCCAACTCCGTGCCTAAATGTCACTTTCACAGCGAAATAAGCCCAGTTTGGCCCTGTTCACTTTTGCTTAGCAGAGTCTGTATCTTCAAAACTAGACACTATGCAGGCCTATAAGCTTGGCTGGGGGCAGAGAAGCAGAGTCTGAGCAGCTACAGGAAGGATGGAGGGGTTCAGACAAGGTTTTCCAACTCCGTGCCTAAATGTCACTTTCACAGCGAAATAAGCCCAGTTTGGCCCTGTTCACTTTTGCTTAGCAGAGTCTGTATCTTCAAAACTAGACACTCTGCAGGCCTATAAGCTTGGCTGGGGGCAGAGAAGCAGAGTCTGAGCAGCTACAGGAAGGATGGAGGGGTTCAGACAAGGTTTTCCAACTCCGTGCCTAAATGTCACTTTCACAGCGAAATAAGCCCAGTTTGGCCCTGTTCACTTTTGCTTAGCAGAGTCTGTATCTTCAAAACTAGACACTCTGCAGGCCTATAAGCTTGGCTGGGGGCAGAGAAGCAGAGTCTGAGCAGCTACAGGAAGGATGGAGGGGTTCAGACAAGGTTTTCCAACTCCGTGCCTAAATGTCACTTTCACAGCGAAATAAGCCCAGTTTGGCCCTGTTCACTTTTGCTTAGCAGAGTCTGTATCTTCAAAACTAGACACTCTGCAGGCCTATAAGCTTGGCTGGGGGCAGAGAAGCAGAGTCTGAGCAGCTACAGGAAGGATGGAGGGGTTCAGACAAGGTTTTCCAACTCCGTGCCTAAATGTCACTTTCACAGCGAAATAAGCCCAGTTTGGCCCTGTTCACTTTTGCTTAGCAGAGTCTGTATCTTCAAAACTAGACACTCTGCAGGCCTATAAGCTTGGCTGGGGGCAGAGAAGCAGAGTCTGAGCAGCTACAGGAAGGATGGAGGGGTTCAGACAAGGTTTTCCAACTCCGTGCCTAAATGTCACTTTCACAGCGAAATAAGCCCAGTTTGGCCCTGTTCACTTTTGCTTAGCAGAGTCTGTATCTTCAAAACTAGACACTCTGCAGGCCTATAAGCTTGGCTGGGGGCAGAGAAGCAGAGTCTGAGCAGCTACAGGAAGGATGGAGGGGTTCAGACAAGGTTTTCCAACTCCGTGCCTAAATGTCACTTTCACAGCGAAATAAGCCCAGTTTGGCCCTGTTCACTTTTGCTTAGCAGAGTCTGTATCTTCAAAACTAGACACTCTGCAGGCCTATAAGCTTGGCTGGGGGCAGAGAAGCAGAGTCTGAGCAGCTACAGGAAGGATGGAGGGGTTCAGACAAGGTTTTCCAACTCCGTGCCTAAATGTCACTTTCACAGCGAAATAAGCCCAGTTTGGCCCTGTTCACTTTTGCTTAGCAGAGTCTGTATCTTCAAAACTAGACACTCTGCAGGCCTATAAGCTTGGCTGGGGGCAGAGAAGCAGAGTCTGAGCAGCTACAGGAAGGATGGAGGGGTTCAGACAAGGTTTTCCAACTCCGTGCCTAAATGTCACTTTCACAGCGAAATAAGCCCAGTTTGGCCCTGTTCACTTTTGCTTAGCAGAGTCTGTATCTTCAAAACTAGACACTCTGCAGGCCTATAAGCTTGGCTGGGGGCAGAGAAGCAGAGTCTGAGCAGCTACAGGAAGGATGGAGGGGTTCAGACAAGGTTTTCCAACTCCGTGCCTAAATGTCACTTTCACAGCGAAATAAGCCCAGTTTGGCCCTGTTCACTTTTGCTTAGCAGAGTCTGTATCTTCAAAACTAGACACTCTGCAGGCCTATAAGCTTGGCTGGGGGCAGAGAAGCAGAGTCTGAGCAGCTACAGGAAGGATGGAGGGGTTCAGACAAGGTTTTCCAACTCCGTGCCTAAATGTCACTTTCACAGCGAAATAAGCCCAGTTTGGCCCTGTTCACTTTTGCTTAGCAGAGTCTGTATCTTCAAAACTAGACACTCTGCAGGCCTATAAGCTTGGCTGGGGGCAGAGAAGCAGAGTCTGAGCAGCTACAGGAAGGATGGAGGGGTTCAGACAAGGTTTTCCAAGTCCGTGCCTAAATGTCACTTTCACAGCGAAATAAGCCCAGTTTGGCCCTGTTCACTTTTGCTTAGCAGAGTCTGTATCTTCAAAACTAGACACTCTGCAGGCCTATAAGCTTGGCTGGGGGCAGAGAAGCAGAGTCTGAGCAGCTACAGGAAGGATGGAGGGGTTCAGACAAGGTTTTCCAACTCCGTGCCTAAATGTCACTTTCACAGCGAAATAAGCCCAGTTTGGCCCTGTTCACTTTTGCTTAGCAGAGTCTGTATCTTCAAAACTAGACACTCTGCAGGCCTATAAGCTTGGCTGGGGGCAGAGAAGCAGAGTCTGAGCAGCTACAGGAAGGATGGAGGGGTTCAGACAAGGTTTTCCAACTCCGTGCCTAAATGTCACTTTCACAGCGAAATAAGCCCAGTTTGGCCCTGTTCACTTTTGCTTAGCAGAGTCTGTATCTTCAAAACTAGACACTCTGCAGGCCTATAAGCTTGGCTGGGGGCAGAGAAGCAGAGTCTGAGCAGCTACAGGAAGGATGGAGGGGTTCAGACAAGGTTTTCCAACTCCGTGCCTAAATGTCACTTTCACAGCGAAATAAGCCCAGTTTGGCCCTGTTCACTTTTGCTTAGCAGAGTCTGTATCTTCAAAACTAGACACTCTGCAGGCCTATAAGCTTGGCTGGGGGCAGAGAAGCAGAGTCTGAGCAGCTACAGGAAGGATGGAGGGGTTCAGACAAGGTTTTCCAACTCCGTGCCTAAATGTCACTTTCACAGCGAAATAAGCCCAGTTTGGCCCTGTTCACTTTTGCTTAGCAGAGTCTGTATCTTCAAAACTAGACACTCTGCAGGCCTATAAGCTTGGCTGGGGGCAGAGAAGCAGAGTCTGAGCAGCTACAGGAAGGATGGAGGGGTTCAGACAAGGTTTTCCAACTCCGTGCCTAAATGTCACTTTCACAGCGAAATAAGCCCAGTTTGGCCCTGTTCACTTTTGCTTAGCAGAGTCTGTATCTTCAAAACTAGACACTCTGCAGGCCTATAAGCTTGGCTGGGGGCAGAGAAGCAGAGTCTGAGCAGCTACAGGAAGGATGGAGGGGTTCAGACAAGGTTTTCAACTCCGTGCCTAAATGTCACTTTCACAGCGAAATAAGCCCAGTTTGGCCCTGTTCACTTTTGCTTAGCAGAGTCTGTATCTTCAAAACTAGACACTCTGCAGGCCTATAAGCTTGGCTGGGGGCAGAGAAGCAGAGTCTGAGCAGCTACAGGAAGGATGGAGGGGTTCAGACAAGGTTTTCCAACTCCGTGCCTAAATGTCACTTTCACAGCGAAATAAGCCCAGTTTGGCCCTGTTCACTTTTGCTTAGCAGAGTCTGTATCTTCAAAACTAGACACTCTGCAGGCCTATAAGCTTGGCTGGGGGCAGAGAAGCAGAGTCTGAGCAGCTACAGGAAGGATGGAGGGGTTCAGACAAGGTTTTCCAACTCCGTGCCTAAATGTCACTTTCACAGCGAAATAAGCCCAGTTTGGCCCTGTTCACTTTTGCTTAGCAGAGTCTGTATCTTCAAAACTAGACACTCTGCAGGCCTATAAGCTTGGCTGGGGGCAGAGAAGCAGAGTCTGAGCAGCTACAGGAAGGATGGAGGGGTTCAGACAAGGTTTTCCAACTCCGTGCCTAAATGTCACTTTCACAGCGAAATAAGCCCAGTTTGGCCCTGTTCACTTTTGCTTAGCAGAGTCTGTATCTTCAAAACTAGACACTCTGCAGGCCTATAAGCTTGGCTGGGGGCAGAGAAGCAGAGTCTGAGCAGCTACAGGAAGGATGGAGGGGTTCAGACAAGGTTTTCCAACTCCGTGCCTAAATGTCACTTTCACAGCGAAATAAGCCCAGTTTGGCCCTGTTCACTTTTGCTTAGCAGAGTCTGTATCTTCAAAACTAGACACTCTGCAGGCCTATAAGCATGGCTGGGGGCAGAGAAGCAGAGTCTGAGCAGCTACAGGAAGGATGGAGGGGTTCAGACAAGGTTTTCCAACTCCGTGCCTAAATGTCACTTTCACAGCGAAATAAGCCCAGTTTGGCCCTGTTCACTTTTGCTTAGCAGAGTCTGTATCTTCAAAACTAGACACTCTGCAGGCCTATAAGCTTGGCTGGGGGCAGAGAAGCAGAGTCTGAGCAGCTACAGGAAGGATGGAGGGGTTCAGACAAGGTTTTCCAAGTCCGTGCCTAAATGTCACTTTCACAGCGAAATAAGCCCAGTTTGGCCCTGTTCACTTTTGCTTAGCAGAGTCTGTATCTTCAAAACTAGACACTCTGCAGGCCTA
Organism: Electrona antarctica; assembly: GCF_951216825.1. NCBI lineage: Eukaryota > Metazoa > Chordata > Actinopteri > Myctophiformes > Myctophidae > Electrona > Electrona antarctica. The sequence goes on along the minus strand of NW_027637375.1, from coordinate 34,904 downwards.
TATCAGCCCAATATCAATATCAGCCCAATATCAATATCAGCCCAATATCAGCATCAGCCCAATATCAGCATCAGCCCAATATCAGCATCAGCCCAATATCAGCATCAGCCCAATATCAGCATCAGCCCAATATCAGCATCAGCCCAATATCAGCATCAGCCCAATATCAGCATCAGCCCAATATCAGCATCAGCCCAATATCAGCATCAGCCCAATATCAGCATCAGCCCAATATCAGCATCAGCCCAATATCAGCATCAGCCCAATATCAGCATCAGCCCAATATCAGCATCAGCCCAATATCAGCATCAGCCCAATATCAGCATCAGCCCAATATCAGCATCAGCCCAATATCAGCATCAGCCCAATATCAGCATCAGCCCAATATCAGCATCAGCCCAATATCAGCATCAGCCCAATATCAGCATCAGCCCAATATCAGCATCAGCCCAATATCAGCATCAGCCCAATATCAGCATCAGCCCAATATCAGCATCAGCCCAATATCAGCATCAGCCCAATATCAGCATCAGCCCAATATCAGCATCAGCCCAATATCAGCATCAGCCCAATATCAGCATCAGCCCAATATCAGCATCAGCCCAATATCAGCATCAGCCCAATATCAGCATCAGCCCAATATCAGCATCAGCCCAATATCAGCATCAGCCCAATATCAGCATCAGCCCAATATCAGCATCAGCCCAATATCAGCATCAGCCCAATATCAGCATCAGCCCAATATCAGCATCAGCCCAATATCAGCATCAGCCCAATATCAGCATCAGCCCAATATCAGCATCAGCCCAATATCAGCATCAGCCCAATATCAGCATCAGCCCAATATCAGCATCAGCCCTAGACACTCTGCAGGCCTATAAGCTTGGCTGGGGGCAGAGAAGCAGCCCAATATGATATAATATCAGCTGATGCTGATATTGGGCTGATGCTGATATTGGGCTGATGCTGATATTGGGCTGATGCTGATATTGGGCTGATGCTGATATTGGGCTGATGCTGATATTGGGCTGATGCTGATATTGGGCTGATGCTGATATTGGGCTGATGCTGATATTGGGCTGATGCTGATATTGGGCTGATGCTGATATTGGGCTGATGCTGATATTGGGCTGATGCTGATATTGGGCTGATGCTGATATTGGGCTGATGCTGATATTGGGCTGATGCTGATATTGGGCTGATGCTGATATTGGGCTGATGCTGATATTGGGCTGATGCTGATATTGGGCTGATGCTGATATTGGGCTGATGCTGATATTGGGCTGATGCTGATATTGGGCTGATGCTGATATTGGGCTGATGCTGATATTGGGCTGATGCTGATATTGGGCTGATGCTGATATTGGGCTGATGCTGATATTGGGCTGATGCTGATATTGGGCTGATGCTGATATTGGGCTGATGCTGATATTGGGCTGATGCTGATATTGGGCTGATGCTGATATTGGGCTGATGCTGATATTGGGCTGATGCTGATATTGGGCTGATGCTGATATTGGGCTGATGCTGATATTGGGCTGATGCTGATATTGGGCTGATGCTGATATTGGGCTGATGCTGATATTGGGCTGATGCTGATATTGGGCTGATGCTGATATTGGGCTGATGCTGATATTGGGCTGATGCTGATATTGGGCTGATGCTGATATTGGGCTGATGCTGATATTGGGCTGATGCTGATATTGGGCTGATGCTGATATTGGGCTGATGCTGATATTGGGCTGATGCTGATATTGGGCTGATGCTGATATTGGGCTGATGCTGATATTGGGCTGATGCTGATATTGGGCTGATGCTGATATTGGGCTGATGCTGATATTGGGCTGATGCTGATATTGGGCTGATGCTGATATTGGGCTGATGCTGATATTGGGCTGATGCTGATATTGGGCTGATGCTGATATTGGGCTGATGCTGATATTGGGCTGATGCTGATATTGGGCTGATGCTGATATTGGGCTGATGCTGATATTGGGCTGATGCTGATATTGGGCTGATGCTGATATTGGGCTGATGCTGATATTGGGCTGATGCTGATATTGGGCTGATGCTGATATTGGGCTGATGCTGATATTGGGCTGATGCTGATATTGGGCTGATGCTGATATTGGGCTGATGCTGATATTGGGCTGATGCTGATATTGGGCTGATGCTGATATTGGGCTGATGCTGATATTGGGCTGATGCTGATAGTCTGAGCAGCTACAGGAAGGATGGAGGGGTTCAGACAAGGTTTTCCAACTCCGTGCCTAAATGTCACTTTCACAGCGAAATAAGCCCAGTTTGGCCCTGTTCACTTTTGCTTAGCAGAGTCTGTATCTTCAAAACTAGACACTCTGCAGGCCTATAAGCTTGGCTGGGGGCAGAGAAGCAGAGTCTGAGCAGCTACAGGAAGGATGGAGGGGTTCAGACAAGGTTTTCCAACTCCGTGCCTAAATGTCACTTTCACAGCGAAATAAGCCCAGTTTGGCCCTGTTCACTTTTGCTTAGCAGAGTCTGTATCTTCAAAACTAGACACTCTGCAGGCCTATAAGCTTGGCTGGGGGCAGAGAAGCAGAGTCTGAGCAGCTACAGGAAGGATGGAGGGGTTCAGACAAGGTTTTCCAAGTCCGTGCCTAAATGTCACTTTCACAGCGAAATAAGCCCAGTTTGGCCCTGTTCACTTTTGCTTAGCAGAGTCTGTATCTTCAAAACTAGACACTCTGCAGGCCTATATCAGCCCAATATCAATATCAGCCCAATATCAGCATCAGTTTTGAAGATACAGACTCTGCTAAGCAAAAGTGAACAGGGCCAAACTGGGCTTATTTCGCTGTGAAAGTGACATCGAAATTTCACAGCGAAATAAGCCCAGTTTGGCCCTGTTCACTTTTGCTTAGCAGAGTCTGTATCTTCAAAACTAGACACTCTGCAGGCCTATAAGCTTGGCTGGGGGCAGAGAAGCAGAGTCTGAGCAGCTACAGGAAGGATGGAGGGGTTCAGACAAGGTTTTCCAACTCCGTGCCTAAATGTCACTTTCACAGCGAAATAAGCCCAGTTTGGCCCTGTTCACTTTTGCTTAGCAGAGTCTGTATCTTCAAAACTAGACACTCTGCAGGCCTATAAGCTTGGCTGGGGGCAGAGAAGCAGAGTCTGAGCAGCTACAGGAAGGATGGAGGGGTTCAGACAAGGTTTTCCAACTCCGTGCCTAAATGTCACTTTCACAGCGAAATAAGCCCAGTTTGGCCCTGTTCACTTTTGCTTAGCAGAGTCTGTATCTTCAAAACTAGACACTCTGCAGGCCTATAAGCTTGGCTGGGGGCAGAGAAGCAGAGTCTGAGCAGCTACAGGAAGGATGGAGGGGTTCAGACAAGGTTTTCCAACTCCGTGCCTAAATGTCACTTTCACAGCGAAATAAGCCCAGTTTGGCCCTGTTCACTTTTGCTTAGCAGAGTCTGTATCTTCAAAACTAGACACTCTGCAGGCCTATAAGCTTGGCTGGGGGCAGAGAAGCAGAGTCTGAGCAGCTACAGGAAGGATGGAGGGGTTCAGACAAGGTTTTCCAACTCCGTGCCTAAATGTCACTTTCACAGCGAAATAAGCCCAGTTTGGCCCTGTTCACTTTTGCTTAGCAGAGTCTGTATCTTCAAAACTAGACACTCTGCAGGCCTATAAGCTTGGCTGGGGGCAGAGAAGCAGAGTCTGAGCAGCTACAGGAAGGATGGAGGGGTTCAGACAAGGTTTTCCAACTCCGTGCCTAAATGTCACTTTCACAGCGAAATAAGCCCAGTTTGGCCCTGTTCACTTTTGCTTAGCAGAGTCTGTATCTTCAAAACTAGACACTCTGCAGGCCTATAAGCTTGGCTGGGGGCAGAGAAGCAGAGTCTGAGCAGCTACAGGAAGGATGGAGGGGTTCAGACAAGGTTTTCCAACTCCGTGCCTAAATGTCACTTTCACAGCGAAATAAGCCCAGTTTGGCCCTGTTCACTTTTGCTTAGCAGAGTCTGTATCTTCAAAACTAGACACTCTGCAGGCCTATAAGCTTGGCTGGGGGCAGAGAAGCAGAGTCTGAGCAGCTACAGGAAGGATGGAGGGGTTCAGACAAGGTTTTCCAACTCCGTGCCTAAATGTCACTTTCACAGCGAAATAAGCCCAGTTTGGCCCTGTTCACTTTTGCTTAGCAGAGTCTGTATCTTCAAAACTAGACACTCTGCAGGCCTATAAGCTTGGCTGGGGGCAGAGAAGCAGAGTCTGAGCAGCTACAGGAAGGATGGAGGGGTTCAGACAAGGTTTTCCAACTCCGTGCCTAAATGTCACTTTCACAGCGAAATAAGCCCAGTTTGGCCCTGTTCACTTTTGCTTAGCAGAGTCTGTATCTTCAAAACTAGACACTCTGCAGGCCTATAAGCTTGGCTGGGGGCAGAGAAGCAGAGTCTGAGCAGCTACAGGAAGGATGGAGGGGTTCAGACAAGGTTTTCCAACTCCGTGCCTAAATGTCACTTTCACAGCGAAATAAGCCCAGTTTGGCCCTGTTCACTTTTGCTTAGCAGAGTCTGTATCTTCAAAACTAGACACTCTGCAGGCCTATAAGCTTGGCTGGGGGCAGAGAAGCAGAGTCTGAGCAGCTACAGGAAGGATGGAGGGGTTCAGACAAGGTTTTCCAAGTCCGTGCCTAAATGTCACTTTCACAGCGAAATAAGCCCAGTTTGGCCCTGTTCACTTTTGCTTAGCAGAGTCTGTATCTTCAAAACTAGACACTCTGCAGGCCTATATCAGCCCAATATCAATATCAGCCCAATATCAGCATCAGTTTTGAAGATACAGACTCTGCTAAGCAAAAGTGAACAGGGCCAAACTGGGCTTATTTCGCTGTGAAAGTGACATCGAAATTTCACAGCGAAATAAGCCCAGTTTGGCCCTGTTCACTTTTGCTTAGCAGAGTCTGTATCTTCAAAACTAGACACTCTGCAGGCCTATAAGCTTGGCTGGGGGCAGAGAAGCAGAGTCTGAGCAGCTACAGGAAGGATGGAGGGGTTCAGACAAGGTTTTCCAACTCCGTGCCTAAATGTCACTTTCACAGCGAAATAAGCCCAGTTTGGCCCTGTTCACTTTTGCTTAGCAGAGTCTGTATCTTCAAAACTAGACACTCTGCAGGCCTATAAGCTTGGCTGGGGGCAGAGAAGCAGAGTCTGAGCAGCTACAGGAAGGATGGAGGGGTTCAGACAAGGTTTTCCAACTCCGTGCCTAAATGTCACTTTCACAGCGAAATAAGCCCAGTTTGGCCCTGTTCACTTTTGCTTAGCAGAGTCTGTATCTTCAAAACTAGACACTCTGCAGGCCTATAAGCTTGGCTGGGGGCAGAGAAGCAGAGTCTGAGCAGCTACAGGAAGGATGGAGGGGTTCAGACAAGGTTTTCCAACTCCGTGCCTAAATGTCACTTTCACAGCGAAATAAGCCCAGTTTGGCCCTGTTCACTTTTGCTTAGCAGAGTCTGTATCTTCAAAACTAGACACTCTGCAGGCCTATAAGCTTGGCTGGGGGCAGAGAAGCAGAGTCTGAGCAGCTACAGGAAGGATGGAGGGGTTCAGACAAGGTTTTCCAACTCCGTGCCTAAATGTCACTTTCACAGCGAAATAAGCCCAGTTTGGCCCTGTTCACTTTTGCTTAGCAGAGTCTGTATCTTCAAAACTAGACACTCTGCAGGCCTATAAGCTTGGCTGGGGGCAGAGAAGCAGAGTCTGAGCAGCTACAGGAAGGATGGAGGGGTTCAGACAAGGTTTTCCAACTCCGTGCCTAAATGTCACTTTCACAGCGAAATAAGCCCAGTTTGGCCCTGTTCACTTTTGCTTAGCAGAGTCTGTATCTTCAAAACTAGACACTCTGCAGGCCTATAAGCTTGGCTGGGGGCAGAGAAGCAGAGTCTGAGCAGCTACAGGAAGGATGGAGGGGTTCAGACAAGGTTTTCCAACTCCGTGCCTAAATGTCACTTTCACAGCGAAATAAGCCCAGTTTGGCCCTGTTCACTTTTGCTTAGCAGAGTCTGTATCTTCAAAACTAGACACTCTGCAGGCCTATAAGCTTGGCTGGGGGCAGAGAAGCAGAGTCTGAGCAGCTACAGGAAGGATGGAGGGGTTCAGACAAGGTTTTCCAACTCCGTGCCTAAATGTCACTTTCACAGCGAAATAAGCCCAGTTTGGCCCTGTTCACTTTTGCTTAGCAGAGTCTGTATCTTCAAAACTAGACACTCTGCAGGCCTATAAGCTTGGCTGGGGGCAGAGAAGCAGAGTCTGAGCAGCTACAGGAAGGATGGAGGGGTTCAGACAAGGTTTTCCAACTCCGTGCCTAAATGTCACTTTCACAGCGAAATAAGCCCAGTTTGGCCCTGTTCACTTTTGCTTAGCAGAGTCTGTATCTTCAAAACTAGACACTCTGCAGGCCTATAAGCTTGGCTGGGGGCAGAGAAGCAGAGTCTGAGCAGCTACAGGAAGGATGGAGGGGTTCAGACAAGGTTTTCCAACTCCGTGCCTAAATGTCACTTTCACAGCGAAATAAGCCCAGTTTGGCCCTGTTCACTTTTGCTTAGCAGAGTCTGTATCTTCAAAACTAGACACTCTGCAGGCCTATAAGCTTGGCTGGGGGCAGAGAAGCAGAGTCTGAGCAGCTACAGGAAGGATGGAGGGGTTCAGACAAGGTTTTCCAACTCCGTGCCTAAATGTCACTTTCACAGCGAAATAAGCCCAGTTTGGCCCTGTTCACTTTTGCTTAGCAGAGTCTGCAGGCCTATAAGCTTGGCTGGGGGCAGAGAAGCAGAGTCTGAGCAGCTACAGGAAGGATGGAGGGGTTCAGACAAGGTTTTCCAACTCCGTGCCTAAATGTCACTTTCACAGCGAAATAAGCCCAGTTTGGCCCTGTTCACTTTTGCTTAGCAGAGTCTGTATCTTCAAAACTAGACACTCTGCAGGCCTATAAGCTTGGCTGGGGGCAGAGAAGCAGAGTCTGAGCAGCTACAGGAAGGATGGAGGGGTTCAGACAAGGTTTTCCAACTCCGTGCCTAAATGTCACTTTCACAGCGAAATAAGCCCAGTTTGGCCCTGTTCACTTTTGCTTAGCAGAGTCTGTATCTTCAAAACTAGACACTCTGCAGGCCTATAAGCTTGGCTGGGGGCAGAGAAGCAGAGTCTGAGCAGCTACAGGAAGGATGGAGGGGTTCAGACAAGGTTTTCCAACTCCGTGCCTAAATGTCACTTTCACAGCGAAATAAGCCCAGTTTGGCCCTGTTCACTTTTGCTTAGCAGAGTCTGTATCTTCAAAACTAGACACTCTGCAGGCCTATAAGCTTGGCTGGGGGCAGAGAAGCAGAGTCTGAGCAGCTACAGGAAGGATGGAGGGGTTCAGACAAGGTTTTCCAACTCCGTGCCTAAATGTCACTTTCACAGCGAAATAAGCCCAGTTTGGCCCTGTTCACTTTTGCTTAGCAGAGTCTGTATCTTCAAAACTAGACACTCTGCAGGCCTATAAGCTTGGCTGGGGGCAGAGAAGCAGAGTCTGAGCAGCTACAGGAAGGATGGAGGGGTTCAGACAAGGTTTTCCAACTCCGTGCCTAAATGTCACTTTCACAGCGAAATAAGCCCAGTTTGGCCCTGTTCACTTTTGCTTAGCAGAGTCTGTATCTTCAAAACTAGACACTCTGCAGGCCTATAAGCTTGGCTGGGGGCAGAGAAGCAGAGTCTGAGCAGCTACAGGAAGGATGGAGGGGTTCAGACAAGGTTTTCCAACTCCGTGCCTAAATGTCACTTTCACAGCGAAATAAGCCCAGTTTGGCCCTGTTCACTTTTGCTTAGCAGAGTCTGTATCTTCAAAACTAGACACTCTGCAGGCCTATAAGCTTGGCTGGGGGCAGAGAAGCAGAGTCTGAGCAGCTACAGGAAGGATGGAGGGGTTCAGACAAGGTTTTCCAACTCCGTGCCTAAATGTCACTTTCACAGCGAAATAAGCCCAGTTTGGCCCTGTTCACTTTTGCTTAGCAGAGTCTGTATCTTCAAAACTAGACACTCTGCAGGCCTATAAGCTTGGCTGGGGGCAGAGAAGCAGAGTCTGAGCAGCTACAGGAAGGATGGAGGGGTTCAGACAAGGTTTTCCAACTCCGTGCCTAAATGTCACTTTCACAGCGAAATAAGCCCAGTTTGGCCCTGTTCACTTTTGCTTAGCAGAGTCTGTATCTTCAAAACTAGACACTCTGCAGGCCTATAAGCTTGGCTGGGGGCAGAGAAGCAGAGTCTGAGCAGCTACAGGAAGGATGGAGGGGTTCAGACAAGGTTTTCCAACTCCGTGCCTAAATGTCACTTTCACAGCGAAATAAGCCCAGTTTGGCCCTGTTCACTTTTGCTTAGCAGAGTCTGTATCTTCAAAACTAGACACTCTGCAGGCCTATAAGCTTGGCTGGGGGCAGAGAAGCAGAGTCTGAGCAGCTACAGGAAGGATGGAGGGGTTCAGACAAGGTTTTCCAACTCCGTGCCTAAATGTCACTTTCACAGCGAAATAAGCCCAGTTTGGCCCTGTTCACTTTTGCTTAGCAGAGTCTGTATCTTCAAAACTAGACACTCTGCAGGCCTATAAGCTTGGCTGGGGGCAGAGAAGCAGAGTCTGAGCAGCTACAGGAAGGATGGAGGGGTTCAGACAAGGTTTTCCAACTCCGTGCCTAAATGTCACTTTCACAGCGAAATAAGCCCAGTTTGGCCCTGTTCACTTTTGCTTAGCAGAGTCTGTATCTTCAAAACTAGACACTCTGCAGGCCTATAAGCTTGGCTGGGGGCAGAGAAGCAGAGTCTGAGCAGCTACAGGAAGGATGGAGGGGTTCAGACAAGGTTTTCCAACTCCGTGCCTAAATGTCACTTTCACAGCGAAATAAGCCCAGTTTGGCCCTGTTCACTTTTGCTTAGCAGAGTCTGTATCTTCAAAACTAGACACTCTGCAGGCCTATAAGCTTGGCTGGGGGCAGAGAAGCAGAGTCTGAGCAGCTACAGGAAGGATGGAGGGGTTCAGACAAGGTTTTCCAACTCCGTGCCTAAATGTCACTTTCACAGCGAAATAAGCCCAGTTTGGCCCTGTTCACTTTTGCTTAGCAGAGTCTGTATCTTCAAAACTAGACACTCTGCAGGCCTATAAGCTTGGCTGGGGGCAGAGAAGCAGAGTCTGAGCAGCTACAGGAAGGATGGAGGGGTTCAGACAAGGTTTTCCAACTCCGTGCCTAAATGTCACTTTCACAGCGAAATAAGCCCAGTTTGGCCCTGTTCACTTTTGCTTAGCAGAGTCTGTATCTTCAAAACTAGACACTCTGCAGGCCTATAAGCTTGGCTGGGGGCAGAGAAGCAGAGTCTGAGCAGCTACAGGAAGGATGGAGGGGTTCAGACAAGGTTTTCCAACTCCGTGCCTAAATGTCACTTTCACAGCGAAATAAGCCCAGTTTGGCCCTGTTCACTTTTGCTTAGCAGAGTCTGTATCTTCAAAACTAGACACTCTGCAGGCCTATAAGCTTGGCTGGGGGCAGAGAAGCAGAGTCTGAGCAGCTACAGGAAGGATGGAGGGGTTCAGACAAGGTTTTCCAACTCCGTGCCTAAATGTCACTTTCACAGCGAAATAAGCCCAGTTTGGCCCTGTTCACTTTTGCTTAGCAGAGTCTGTATCTTCAAAACTAGACACTCTGCAGGCCTATAAGCTTGGCTGGGGGCAGAGAAGCAGAGTCTGAGCAGCTACAGGAAGGATGGAGGGGTTCAGACAAGGTTTTCCAACTCCGTGCCTAAATGTCACTTTCACAGCGAAATAAGCCCAGTTTGGCCCTGTTCACTTTTGCTTAGCAGAGTCTGTATCTTCAAAACTAGACACTCTGCAGGCCTATAAGCTTGGCTGGGGGCAGAGAAGCAGAGTCTGAGCAGCTACAGGAAGGATGGAGGGGTTCAGACAAGGTTTTCCAACTCCGTGCCTAAATGTCACTTTCACAGCGAAATAAGCCCAGTTTGGCCCTGTTCACTTTTGCTTAGCAGAGTCTGTATCTTCAAAACTAGACACTCTGCAGGCCTATAAGCTTGGCTGGGGGCAGAGAAGCAGAGTCTGAGCAGCTACAGGAAGGATGGAGGGGTTCAGACAAGGTTTTCCAACTCCGTGCCTAAATGTCACTTTCACAGCGAAATAAGCCCAGTTTGGCCCTGTTCACTTTTGCTTAGCAGAGTCTGTATCTTCAAAACTAGACACTCTGCAGGCCTATAAGCTTGGCTGGGGGCAGAGAAGCAGAGTCTGAGCAGCTACAGGAAGGATGTAGGGGTTCAGACAAGGTTTTCCAACTCCGTGCCTAAATGTCACTTTCACAGCGAAATAAGCCCAGTTTGGCCCTGTTCACTTTTGCTTAGCAGAGTCTGTATCTTCAAAACTAGACACTCTGCAGGCCTATAAGCTTGGCTGGGGGCAGAGAAGCAGAGTCTGAGCAGCTACAGGAAGGATGGAGGGGTTCAGACAAGGTTTTCCAAGTCCGTGCCTAAATGTCACTTTCACAGCGAAATAAGCCCAGTTTGGCCCTGTTCACTTTTGCTTAGCAGAGTCTGTATCTTCAAAACTAGACACTCTGCAGGCCTATATCAGCCCAATATCAATATCAGCCCAATATCAATATCAGCCCAATATCAGCATCAGCCCAATATCAGCATCAGCCCAATATCAGCATCAGCCCAATATCAGCATCAGCCCAATATCAGCATCAGCCCAATATCAGCATCAGCCCAATATCAGCATCAGCCCAATATCAGCATCAGCCCAATATCAGCATCAGCCCAATATCAGCATCAGCCCAATATCAGCATCAGCCCAATATCAGCATCAGCCCAATATCAGCATCAGCCCAATATCAGCATCAGCCCAATATCAGCATCAGCCCAATATCAGCATCAGCCCAATATCAGCATCAGCCCAATATCAGCATCAGCCCAATATCAGCATCAGCCCAATATCAGCATCAGCCCAATATCAGCATCAGCCCAATATCAGCATCAGCCCAATATCAGCATCAGCCCAATATCAGCATCAGCCCAATATCAGCATCAGCCCAATATCAGCATCAGCCCAATATCAGCATCAGCCCAATATCAGCATCAGCCCAATATCAGCATCAGCCCAATATCAGCATCAGCCCAATATCAGCATCAGCCCAATATCAGCATCAGCCCAATATCAGCATCAGCCCAATATCAGCATCAGCCCAATATCAGCATCAGCCCAATATCAGCATCAGCCCAATATCAGCATCAGCCCAATATCAGCATCAGCCCAATATCAGCATCAGCCCAATATCAGCATCAGCCCAATATCAGCATCAGCCCAATATCAGCATCAGCCCAATATCAGCATCAGCCCAATATCAGCATCAGCCCAATATCAGCATCAGCCCAATATCAGCATCAGCCCAATATCAGCATCAGCCCAATATCAGCATCAGCCCAATATCAGCATCAGCCCAATATCAGCATCAGCCCAATATCAGCATCAGCCCAATATCAGCATCAGCCCAATATCAGCATCAGCCCAATATCAGCATCAGCCCAATATCAGCATCAGCCCAATATCAGCATCAGCCCAATATCAGCATCAGCCCAATATCAGCATCAGCTGATATTATATCATATTGGGCTGCTTCTCTGCCCCCAGCCAAGCTTATAGGCCTGCAGAGTGTCTAGGGCTGATGCTGATATTGGGCTGATGCTGATATTGGGCTGATGCTGATATTGGGCTGATGCTGATATTGGGCTGATGCTGATATTGGGCTGATGCTGATATTGGGCTGATGCTGATATTGGGCTGATGCTGATATTGGGCTGATGCTGATATTGGGCTGATGCTGATATTGGGCTGATGCTGATATTGGGCTGATGCTGATATTGGGCTGATGCTGATATTGGGCTGATGCTGATATTGGGCTGATGCTGATATTGGGCTGATGCTGATATTGGGCTGATGCTGATATTGGGCTGATGCTGATATTGGGCTGATGCTGATATTGGGCTGATGCTGATATTGGGCTGATGCTGATATTGGGCTGATGCTGATATTGGGCTGATGCTGATATTGGGCTGATGCTGATATTGGGCTGATGCTGATATTGGGCTGATGCTGATATTGGGCTGATGCTGATATTGGGCTGATGCTGATATTGGGCTGATGCTGATATTGGGCTGATGCTGATATTGGGCTGATGCTGATATTGGGCTGATGCTGATATTGGGCTGATGCTGATATTGGGCTGATGCTGATATTGGGCTGATGCTGATATTGGGCTGATGCTGATATTGGGCTGATGCTGATATTGGGCTGATGCTGATATTGGGCTGATGCTGATATTGGGCTGATGCTGATATTGGGCTGATGCTGATATTGGGCTGATGCTGATATTGGGCTGATGCTGATATTGGGCTGATGCTGATATTGGGCTGATGCTGATATTGGGCTGATGCTGATATTGGGCTGATGCTGATATTGGGCTGATGCTGATATTGGGCTGATGCTGATATTGGGCTGATGCTGATATTGGGCTGATGCTGATATTGGGCTGATGCTGATATTGGGCTGATATTGATATTGGGCTGATATTGATATTGGGCTGATATAGGCCTGCAGAGTGTCTAGTTTTGAAGATACAGACTCTGCTAAGCAAAAGTGAACAGGGCCAAACTGGGCTTATTTCGCTGTGAAAGTGACATTTAGGCACGGACTTGGAAAACCTTGTCTGAACCCCTCCATCCTTCCTGTAGCTGCTCAGACTCTGCTTCTCTGCCCCCAGCCAAGCTTATAGGCCTGCAGAGTGTCTAGTTTTGAAGATACAGACTCTGCTAAGCAAAAGTGAACAGGGCCAAACTGGGCTTATTTCGCTGTGAAAGTGACATTTAGGCACGGAGTTGGAAAACCTTGTCTGAACCCCTCCATCCTTCCTGTAGCTGCTCAGACTCTGCTTCTCTGCCCCCAGCCAAGCTTATAGGCCTGCAGAGTGTCTAGTTTTGAAGATACAGACTCTGCTAAGCAAAAGTGAACAGGGCCAAACTGGGCTTATTTCGCTGTGAAAGTGACATTTAGGCACGGAGTTGGAAAACCTTGTCTGAACCCCTCCATCCTTCCTGTAGCTGCTCAGACTCTGCTTCTCTGCCCCCAGCCAAGCTTATAGGCCTGCAGAGTGTCTAGTTTTGAAGATACAGACTCTGCTAAGCAAAAGTGAACAGGGCCAAACTGGGCTTATTTCGCTGTGAAAGTGACATTTAGGCACGGAGTTGGAAAACCTTGTCTGAACCCCTCCATCCTTCCTGTAGCTGCTCAGACTCTGCTTCTCTGCCCCCAGCCAAGCTTATAGGCCTGCAGAGTGTCTAGTTTTGAAGATACAGACTCTGCTAAGCAAAAGTGAACAGGGCCAAACTGGGCTTATTTCGCTGTGAAAGTGACATTTAGGCACGGAGTTGGAAAACCTTGTCTGAACCCCTCCATCCTTCCTGTAGCTGCTCAGACTCTGCTTCTCTGCCCCCAGCCAAGCTTATAGGCCTGCAGAGTGTCTAGTTTTGAAGATACAGACTCTGCTAAGCAAAAGTGAACAGGGCCAAACTGGGCTTATTTCGCTGTGAAAGTGACATTTAGGCACGGAGTTGGAAAACCTTGTCTGAACCCCTCCATCCTTCCTGTAGCTGCTCAGACTCTGCTTCTCTGCCCCCAGCCAAGCTTATAGGCCTGCAGAGTGTCTAGTTTTGAAGATACAGACTCTGCTAAGCAAAAGTGAACAGGGCCAAACTGGGCTTATTTCGCTGTGAAAGTGACATTTAGGCACGGAGTTGGAAAACCTTGTCTGAACCCCTCCATCCTTCCTGTAGCTGCTCAGACTCTGCTTCTCTGCCCCCAGCCAAGCTTATAGGCCTGCAGAGTGTCTAGTTTTGAAGATACAGACTCTGCTAAGCAAAAGTGAACAGGGCCAAACTGGGCTTATTTCGCTGTGAAAGTGACATTTAGGCACGGAGTTGGAAAACCTTGTCTGAACCCCTCCATCCTTCCTGTAGCTGCTCAGACTCTGCTTCTCTGCCCCCAGCCAAGCTTATAGGCCTGCAGAGTGTCTAGTTTTGAAGATACAGACTCTGCTAAGCAAAAGTGAACAGGGCCAAACTGGGCTTATTTCGCTGTGAAAGTGACATTTAGGCACGGAGTTGGAAAACCTTGTCTGAACCCCTCCATCCTTCCTGTAGCTGCTCAGACTCTGCTTCTCTGCCCCCAGCCAAGCTTATAGGCCTGCAGAGTGTCTAGTTTTGAAGATACAGACTCTGCTAAGCAAAAGTGAACAGGGCCAAACTGGGCTTATTTCGCTGTGAAAGTGACATTTAGGCACGGAGTTGGAAAACCTTGTCTGAACCCCTCCATCCTTCCTGTAGCTGCTCAGACTCTGCTTCTCTGCCCCCAGCCAAGCTTATAGGCCTGCAGAGTGTCTAGTTTTGAAGATACAGACTCTGCTAAGCAAAAGTGAACAGGGCCAAACTGGGCTTATTTCGCTGTGAAAGTGACATTTAGGCACGGAGTTGGAAAACCTTGTCTGAACCCCTCCATCCTTCCTGTAGCTGCTCAGACTCTGCTTCTCTGCCCCCAGCCAAGCTTATAGGCCTGCAGAGTGTCTAGTTTTGAAGATACAGACTCTGCTAAGCAAAAGTGAACAGGGCCAAACTGGGCTTATTTCGCTGTGAAAGTGACATTTAGGCACGGAGTTGGAAAACCTTGTCTGAACCCCTCCATCCTTCCTGTAGCTGCTCAGACTCTGCTTCTCTGCCCCCAGCCAAGCTTATAGGCCTGCAGAGTGTCTAGTTTTGAAGATACAGACTCTGCTAAGCAAAAGTGAACAGGGCCAAACTGGGCTTATTTCGCTGTGAAAGTGACATCGAAATTTCACAGCGAAATAAGCCCAGTTTGGCCCTGTTCACTTTTGCTTAGCAGAGTCTGTATCTTCAAAACTAGACACTCTGCAGGCCTATAAGCTTGGCTGGGGGCAGAGAAGCAGAGTCTGAGCAGCTACAGGAAGGATGGAGGGGTTCAGACAAGGTTTTCCAACTCCATGCCTAAATGTCACTTTCACAGCGAAATAAGCCCAGTTTGGCCCTGTTCACTTTTGCTTAGCAGAGTCTGTATCTTCAAAACTAGACACTCTGCAGGCCTATAAGCTTGGCTGGGGGCAGAGAAGCAGAGTCTGAGCAGCTACAGGAAGGATGGAGGGGTTCAGACAAGGTTTTCCAACTCCGTGCCTAAATGTCACTTTCACAGCGAAATAAGCCCAGTTTGGCCCTGTTCACTTTTGCTTAGCAGAGTCTGTATCTTCAAAACTAGACACTCTGCAGGCCTATAAGCTTGGCTGGGGGCAGAGAAGCAGAGTCTGAGCAGCTACAGGAAGGATGGAGGGGTTCAGACAAGGTTTTCCAACTCCGTGCCTAAATGTCACTTTCACAGCGAAATAAGCCCAGTTTGGCCCTGTTCACTTTTGCTTAGCAGAGTCTGTATCTTCAAAACTAGACACTCTGCAGGCCTATAAGCTTGGCTGGGGGCAGAGAAGCAGAGTCTGAGCAGCTACAGGAAGGATGGAGGGGTTCAGACAAGGTTTTCCAACTCCGTGCCTAAATGTCACTTTCACAGCGAAATAAGCCCAGTTTGGCCCTGTTCACTTTTGCTTAGCAGAGTCTGTATCTTCAAAACTAGACACTCTGCAGGCCTATAAGCTTGGCTGGGGGCAGAGAAGCAGAGTCTGAGCAGCTACAGGAAGGATGGAGGGGTTCAGACAAGGTTTTCCAACTCCGTGCCTAAATGTCACTTTCACAGCGAAATAAGCCCAGTTTGGCCCTGTTCACTTTTGCTTAGCAGAGTCTGTATCTTCAAAACTAGACACTCTGCAGGCCTATAAGCTTGGCTGGGGGCAGAGAAGCAGAGTCTGAGCAGCTACAGGAAGGATGGAGGGGTTCAGACAAGGTTTTCCAACTCCGTGCCTAAATGTCACTTTCACAGCGAAATAAGCCCAGTTTGGCCCTGTTCACTTTTGCTTAGCAGAGTCTGTATCTTCAAAACTAGACACTCTGCAGGCCTATAAGCTTGGCTGGGGGCAGAGAAGCAGAGTCTGAGCAGCTACAGGAAGGATGGAGGGGTTCAGACAAGGTTTTCCAACTCCGTGCCTAAATGTCACTTTCACAGCGAAATAAGCCCAGTTTGGCCCTGTTCACTTTTGCTTAGCAGAGTCTGTATCTTCAAAACTAGACACTCTGCAGGCCTATAAGCTTGGCTGGGGGCAGAGAAGCAGAGTCTGAGCAGCTACAGGAAGGATGGAGGGGTTCAGACAAGGTTTTCCAACTCCGTGCCTAAATGTCACTTTCACAGCGAAATAAGCCCAGTTTGGCCTTGTTCACTTTTGCTTAGCAGAGTCTGTATCTTCAAAACTAGACACTCTGCAGGCCTATAAGCTTGGCTGGGGGCAGAGAAGCTTAGTCTGAGCAGCTACAGGAAGGATGGAGGGGTTCAGACAAGGTTTTCCAACTCCGTGCCTAAATGTCACTTTCACAGCGAAATAAGCCCAGTTTGGCCCTGTTCACTTTTGCTTAGCAGAGTCTGTATCTTCAAAACTAGACACTCTGCAGGCCTATAAGCTTGGCTGGGGGCAGAGAAGCAGAGTCTGAGCAGCTACAGGAAGGATGGAGGGGTTCAGACAAGGTTTTCCAACTCCGTGCCTAAATGTCACTTTCACAGCGAAATAAGCCCAGTTTGGCCCTGTTCACTTTTGCTTAGCAGAGTCTGTATCTTCAAAACTAGACACTCTGCAGGCCTATAAGCTTGGCTGGGGGCAGAGAAGCAGAGTCTGAGCAGCTACAGGAAGGATGGAGGGGTTCAGACAAGGTTTTCCAACTCCGTGCCTAAATGTCACTTTCACAGCGAAATAAGCCCAGTTTGGCCCTGTTCACTTTTGCTTAGCAGAGTCTGTATCTTCAAAACTAGACACTCTGCAGGCCTATAAGCTTGGCTGGGGGCAGAGAAGCAGAGTCTGAGCAGCTACAGGAAGGATGGAGGGGTTCAGACAAGGTTTTCCAACTCCGTGCCTAAATGTCACTTTCACAGCGAAATAAGCCCAGTTTGGCCCTGTTCACTTTTGCTTAGCAGAGTCTGTATCTTCAAAACTAGACACTCTGCAGGCCTATAAGCTTGGCTGGGGGCAGAGAAGCAGAGTCTGAGCAGCTACAGGAAGGATGGAGGGGTTCAGACAAGGTTTTCCAAGTCCGTGCCTAAATGTCACTTTCACAGCGAAATAAGCCCAGTTTGGCCCTGTTCACTTTTGCTTAGCAGAGTCTGTATCTTCAAAACTAGACACTCTGCAGGCCTATATCAGCCCAATATCAATATCAGCCCAATATCAATATCAGCCCAATATCAGCATCAGCCCAATATCAGCATCAGCCCAATATCAGCATCAGCCCAATATCAGCATCAGCCCAATATCAGCATCAGCCCAATATCAGCATCAGCCCAATATCAGCATCAGCCCAATATCAGCATCAGCCCAATATCAGCATCAGCCCAATATCAGCATCAGCCCAATATCAGCATCAGCCCAATATCAGCATCAGCCCAATATCAGCATCAGCCCAATATCAGCATCAGCCCAATATCAGCATCAGCCCAATATCAGCATCAGCCCAATATCAGCATCAGCCCAATATCAGCATCAGCCCAATATCAGCATCAGCCCAATATCAGCATCAGCCCAATATCAGCATCAGCCCAATATCAGCATCAGCCCAATATCAGCATCAGCCCAATATCAGCATCAGCCCAATATCAGCATCAGCCCAATATCAGCATCAGCCCAATATCAGCATCAGCCCAATATCAGCATCAGCCCAATATCAGCATCAGCCCAATATCAGCATCAGCCCAATATCAGCATCAGCCCAATATCAGCATCAGCCCAATATCAGCATCAGCCCAATATCAGCATCAGCCCAATATCAGCATCAGCCCAATATCAGCATCAGCCCAATATCAGCATCAGCCCAATATCAGCATCAGCCCAATATCAGCATCAGCCCAATATCAGCATCAGCCCAATATCAGCATCAGCCCAATATCAGCATCAGCCCAATATCAGCATCAGCCCAATATCAGCATCAGCCCTATATCAGCATCAGCCCAATATCAGCATCAGCCCAATATCAGCATCAGCCCAATATCAGCATCAGCCCAATATCAGCATCAGCCCAATATCAGCATCAGCCCAATATCAGCATCAGCCCAATATCAGCATCAGCCCAATATCAGATCAGCCCAATATCAGCATCAGCCCAATATCAGCATCAGCCCAATATCAGCATCAGCCCAATATCAGCATCAGCCCAATATCAGCATCAGCCCAATATCAGCATCAGCCCAATATCAGCATCAGCCCAATATCAGCATCAGCCCAATATCAGCATCAGCCCAATATCAGCATCAGCCCAATATCAGCATCAGCCCAATATCAGCATCAGCCCAATATCAGCATCAGCCCAATATCAGCATCAGCCCAATATCAGCATCAGCCCAATATCAGCATCAGCCCAATATCAGCATCAGCCCAATATCAGCATCAGCCCTAGACACTCTGCAGGCCTATAAGCTTGGCTGGGGGCAGAGAAGCAGCCCAATATGATATAATATCAGCTGATGCTGATATTGGGCTGATGCTGATATTGGGCTGATGCTGATATTGGGCTGATGCTGATATTGGGCTGATGCTGATATTGGGCTGATGCTGATATTGGGCTGATGCTGATATTGGGCTGATGCTGATATTGGGCTGATGCTGATATTGGGCTGATGCTGATATTGGGCTGATGCTGATATTGGGCTGATGCTGATATTGGGCTGATGCTGATATTGGGCTGATGCTGATATTGGGCTGATGCTGATATTGGGCTGATGCTGATATTGGGCTGATGCTGATATTGGGCTGATGCTGATATTGGGCTGATGCTGATATTGGGCTGATGCTGATATTGGGCTGATGCTGATATTGGGCTGATGCTGATATTGGGCTGATGCTGATATTGGGCTGATGCTGATATTGAGCTGATGCTGATATTGGGCTGATGCTGATATTGGGCTGATGCTGATATTGGGCTGATGCTGATATTGGGCTGATGCTGATATTGGGCTGAT
Organism: Electrona antarctica; assembly: GCF_951216825.1. Classification (NCBI taxonomy): domain Eukaryota; kingdom Metazoa; phylum Chordata; class Actinopteri; order Myctophiformes; family Myctophidae; genus Electrona; species Electrona antarctica. The sequence continues at coordinate 15,683 of NW_027637375.1, read as the reverse complement.
GCTGATATTGGGCTGATGCTGATATTGGGCTGATGCTGATATTGGGCTGATGCTGATATTGGGCTGATGCTGATATTGGGCTGATGCTGATATTGGGCTGATGCTGATATTGGGCTGATGCTGATATTGGGCTGATGCTGATATTGGGCTGATGCTGATATTGGGCTGATGCTGATATTGGGCTGATGCTGATATTGGGCTGATGCTGATATTGGGCTGATGCTGATATTGGGCTGATGCTGATATTGGGCTGATGCTGATATTGGGCTGATGCTGATATTGGGCTGATGCTGATATTGGGCTGATGCTGATATTGGGCTGATGCTGATATTGGGCTGATGCTGATATTGGGCTGATGCTGATATTGGGCTGATGCTGATATTGGGCTGATGCTGATATTGGGCTGATGCTGATATTGGGCTGATGCTGATATTGGGCTGATGCTGATATTGGGCTGATGCTGATATTGGGCTGATGCTGATATTGGGCTGATGCTGATATTGGGCTGATGCTGATATTGGGCTGATGCTGATATTGGGCTGATGCTGATATTGGGCTGATGCTGATATTGGGCTGATGCTGATATTGGGCTGATGCTGATATTGGGCTGATGCTGATATTGGGCTGATGCTGATATTGGGCTGATGCTGATATTGGGCTGATGCTGATATTGGGCTGATGCTGATATTGGGCTGATGCTGATATTGGGCTGATGCTGATATTGGGCTGATGCTGATATTGGGCTGATGCTGATATTGGGCTGATGCTGATATTGGGCTGATGCTGATATTGGGCTGATGCTGATATTGGGCTGATATTGATATTGGGCTGATATTGATATTGGGCTGATATAGGCCTGCAGAGTGTCTAGTTTTGAAGATACAGACTCTGCTAAGCAAAAGTGAACAGGGCCAAACTGGGCTTATTTCGCTGTGAAAGTGACATTTAGGCACGGACTTGGAAAACCTTGTCTGAACCCCTCCATCCTTCCTGTAGCTGCTCAGACTCTGCTTCTCTGCCCCCAGCCAAGCTTATAGGCCTGCAGAGTGTCTAGTTTTGAAGATACAGACTCTGCTAAGCAAAAGTGAACAGGGCCAAACTGGGCTTATTTCGCTGTGAAAGTGACATTTAGGCACGGAGTTGGAAAACCTTGTCTGAACCCCTCCATCCTTCCTGTAGCTGCTCAGACTCTGCTTCTCTGCCCCCAGCCAAGCTTATAGGCCTGCAGAGTGTCTAGTTTTGAAGATACAGACTCTGCTAAGCAAAAGTGAACAGGGCCAAACTGGGCTTATTTCGCTGTGAAAGTGACATTTAGGCACGGAGTTGGAAAACCTTGTCTGAACCCCTCCATCCTTCCTGTAGCTGCTCAGACTCTGCTTCTCTGCCCCCAGCCAAGCTTATAGGCCTGCAGAGTGTCTAGTTTTGAAGATACAGACTCTGCTAAGCAAAAGTGAACAGGGCCAAACTGGGCTTATTTCGCTGTGAAAGTGACATTTAGGCACGGAGTTGGAAAACCTTGTCTGAACCCCTCCATCCTTCCTGTAGCTGCTCAGACTCTGCTTCTCTGCCCCCAGCCAAGCTTATAGGCCTGCAGAGTGTCTAGTTTTGAAGATACAGACTCTGCTAAGCAAAAGTGAACAGGGCCAAACTGGGCTTATTTCGCTGTGAAAGTGACATTTAGGCACAGAGTTGGAAAACCTTGTCTGAACCCCTCCATCCTTCCTGTAGCTGCTCAGACTCTGCTTCTCTGCCCCCAGCCAAGCTTATAGGCCTGCAGAGTGTCTAGTTTTGAAGATACAGACTCTGCTAAGCAAAAGTGAACAGGGCCAAACTGGGCTTATTTCGCTGTGAAAGTGACATTTAGGCACGGAGTTGGAAAACCTTGTCTGAACCCCTCCATCCTTCCTGTAGCTGCTCAGACTCTGCTTCTCTGCCCCCAGCCAAGCTTATAGGCCTGCAGAGTGTCTAGTTTTGAAGATACAGACTCTGCTAAGCAAAAGTGAACAGGGCCAAACTGGGCTTATTTCGCTGTGAAAGTGACATTTAGGCACGGAGTTGGAAAACCTTGTCTGAACCCCTCCATCCTTCCTGTAGCTGCTCAGACTCTGCTTCTCTGCCCCCAGCCAAGCTTATAGGCCTGCAGAGTGTCTAGTTTTGAAGATACAGACTCTGCTAAGCAAAAGTGAACAGGGCCAAACTGGGCTTATTTCGCTGTGAAAGTGACATTTAGGCACGGAGTTGGAAACCTTGTCTGAACCCCTCCATCCTTCCTGTAGCTGCTCAGACTCTGCTTCTCTGCCCCCAGCCAAGCTTATAGGCCTGCAGAGTGTCTAGTTTTGAAGATACAGACTCTGCTAAGCAAAAGTGAACAGGGCCAAACTGGGCTTATTTCGCTGTGAAAGTGACATTTAGGCACGGAGTTGGAAAACCTTGTCTGAACCCCTCCATCCTTCCTGTAGCTGCTCAGACTCTGCTTCTCTGCCCCCAGCCAAGCTTATAGGCCTGCAGAGTGTCTAGTTTTGAAGATACAGACTCTGCTAAGCAAAAGTGAACAGGGCCAAACTGGGCTTATTTCGCTGTGAAAGTGACATTTAGGCACGGAGTTGGAAAACCTTGTCTGAACCCCTCCATCCTTCCTGTAGCTGCTCAGACTCTGCTTCTCTGCCCCCAGCCAAGCTTATAGGCCTGCAGAGTGTCTAGTTTTGAAGATACAGACTCTGCTAAGCAAAAGTGAACAGGGCCAAACTGGGCTTATTTCGCTGTGAAAGTGACATTTAGGCACGGAGTTGGAAAACCTTGTCTGAACCCCTCCATCCTTCCTGTAGCTGCTCAGACTCTGCTTCTCTGCCCCAGCCAAGCTTATAGGCCTGCAGAGTGTCTAGTTTTGAAGATACAGACTCTGCTAAGCAAAAGTGAACAGGGCCAAACTGGGCTTATTTCGCTGTGAAAGTGACATTTAGGCACGGAGTTGGAAAACCTTGTCTGAACCCCTCCATCCTTCCTGTAGCTGCTCAGACTCTGCTTCTCTGCCCCCAGCCAAGGTTATAGGCCTGCAGAGTGTCTAGTTTTGAAGATACAGACTCTGCTAAGCAAAAGTGAACAGGGCCAAACTGGGCTTATTTCGCTGTGAAAGTGACATTTAGGCACGGAGTTGGAAAACCTTGTCTGAACCCCTCCATCCTTCCTGTAGCTGCTCAGACTCTGCTTCTCTGCCCCCAGCCAAGCTTATAGGCCTGCAGAGTGTCTAGTTTTGAAGATACAGACTCTGCTAAGCAAAAGTGAACAGGGCCAAACTGGGCTTATTTCGCTGTGAAAGTGACATCGAAATTTCACAGCGAAATAAGCCCAGTTTGGCCCTGTTCACTTTTGCTTAGCAGAGTCTGTATCTTCAAAACTAGACACTCTGCAGGCCTATAAGCTTGGCTGGGGGCAGAGAAGCAGAGTCTGAGCAGCTACAGGCAAGGATGGAGGGGTTCAGACAAGGTTTTCCAACTCCGTGCCTAAATGTCACTTTCACAGCGAAATAAGCCCAGTTTGGCCCTGTTCACTTTTGCTTAGCAGAGTCTGTATCTTCAAAACTAGACACTCTGCAGGCCTATAAGCTTGGCTGGGGGCAGAGAAGCAGAGTCTGAGCAGCTACAGGAAGGATGGAGGGGTTCAGACAAGGTTTTCCAACTCCGTGCCTAAATGTCACTTTCACAGCGAAATAAGCCCAGTTTGGCCCTGTTCACTTTTGCTTAGCAGAGTCTGTATCTTCAAAACTAGACACTCTGCAGGCCTATAAGCTTGGCTGGGGGCAGAGAAGCAGAGTCTGAGCAGCTACAGGAAGGATGGAGGGGTTCAGACAAGGTTTTCCAACTCCGTGCCTAAATGTCACTTTCACAGCGAAATAAGCCCAGTTTGGCCCTGTTCACTTTTGCTTAGCAGAGTCTGTATCTTCAAAACTAGACACTCTGCAGGCCTATAAGCTTGGCTGGGGGCAGAGAAGCAGAGTCTGAGCAGCTACAGGAAGGATGGAGGGGTTCAGACAAGGTTTTCCAACTCCGTGCCTAAATGTCAACTTTCACAGCGAAATAAGCCCAGTTTGGCCCTGTTCACTTTTGCTTAGCAGAGTCTGTATCTTCAAAACTAGACACTCTGCAGGCCTATAAGCTTGGCTGGGGGCAGAGAAGCAGAGTCTGAGCAGCTACAGGAAGGATGGAGGGGTTCAGACAAGGTTTTCCAACTCCGTGCCTAAATGTCACTTTCACAGCGAAATAAGCCCAGTTTGGCCCTGTTCACTTTTGCTTAGCAGAGTCTGTATCTTCAAAACTAGACACTCTGCAGGCCTATAAGCTTGGCTGGGGGCAGAGAAGCAGAGTCTGAGCAGCTACAGGAAGGATGGAGGGGTTCAGACAAGGTTTTCCAACTCCGTGCCTAAATGTCACTTTCACAGCGAAAAAAGCCCAGTTTGGCCCTGTTCACTTTTGCTTAGCAGAGTCTGTATCTTCAAAACTAGACACTCTGCAGGCCTATAAGCTTGGCTGGGGGCAGAGAAGCAGAGTCTGAGCAGCTACAGGAAGGATGGAGGGGTTCAGACAAGGTTTTCCAACTCCGTGCCTAAATGTCACTTTCACAGCGAAATAAGCCCAGTTTGGCCCTGTTCACTTTTGCTTAGCAGAGTCTGTATCTTCAAAACTAGACACTCTGCAGGCCTATAAGCTTGGCTGGGGGCAGAGAAGCAGAGTCTGAGCAGCTACAGGAAGGATGGAGGGGTTCAGACAAGGTTTTCCAACTCCGTGCCTAAATGTCACTTTCACAGCGAAATAAGCCCAGTTTGGCCCTGTTCACTTTTGCTTAGCAGAGTCTGTATCTTCCAAACTAGACACTCTGCAGGCCTATAAGCTTGGCTGGGGGCAGAGAAGCAGAGTCTGAGCAGCTACAGGAAGGATGGAGGGGTTCAGACAAGGTTTTCCAACTCCGTGCCTAAATGTCACTTTCACAGCGAAATAAGCCCAGTTTGGCCCTGTTCACTTTTGCTTAGCAGAGTCTGTATCTTCAAAACTAGACACTCTGCAGGCCTATAAGCTTGGCTGGGGGCAGAGAAGCAGAGTCTGAGCAGCTACAGGAAGGATGGAGGGGTTCAGACAAGGTTTTCCAAGTCCGTGCCTAAATGTCACTTTCACAGCGAAATAAGCCCAGTTTGGCCCTGTTCACTTTTGCTTAGCAGAGTCTGTATCTTCAAAACTAGACACTCTGCAGGCCTATATCAGCCCAATATCAATATCAGCCCAATATCAATATCAGCCCAATATCAGCATCAGCCCAATATCAGCATCAGCCCAATATCAGCATCAGCCCAATATCAGCATCAGCCCAATATCAGCATCAGCCCAATATCAGCATCAGCCCAATATCAGCATCAGCCCAATATCAGCATCAGCCCAATATCAGCATCAGCCCAATATCAGCATCAGCCCAATATCAGCATCAGCCCAATATCAGCATCAGCCCAATATCAGCATCAGCCCAATATCAGCATCAGCCCAATATCAGCATCAGCCCAATATCAGCATCAGCCCAATATCAGCATCAGCCCAATATCAGCATCAGCCCAATATCAGCATCAGCCCAATATCAGCATCAGCCCAATATCAGCATCAGCCCAATATCAGCATCAGCCCAATATCAGCATCAGCCCAATATCAGCATCAGCCCAATATCAGCATCAGCCCAATATCAGCATCAGCCCAATATCAGCATCAGCCCAATATCAGCATCAGCCCAATATCAGCATCAGCCCAATATCAGCATCAGCCCAATATCAGCATCAGCCCAATATCAGCATCAGCCCAATATCAGCATCAGCCCAATATCAGCATCAGCCCAATATCAGCATCAGCCCAATATCAGCATCAGCCCAATATCAGCATCAGCCCAATATCAGCATCAGCCCAATATCAGCATCAGCCCAATATCAGCATCAGCCCAATATCAGCATCAGCCCAATATCAGCATCAGCCCAATATCAGCATCAGCCCAATATCAGCATCAGCCCAATATCAGCATCAGCCCAATATCAGCATCAGCCCAATATCAGCATCAGCCCAATATCAGCATCAGCCCAATATCAGCATCAGCCCAATATCAGCATCAGCCCAATATCAGCATCAGCCCAATATCAGCATCAGCCCAATATCAGCATCAGCCCAATATCAGCATCAGCCCAATATCAGCATCAGCCCAATATCAGCATCAGCCCAATATCAGCATCAGCCCAATATCAGCATCAGCCCAATATCAGCATCAGCCCAATATCAGCATCAGCCCAATATCAGCATCAGCCCAATATCAGCATCAGCCCAATATCAGCATCAGCCCAATATCAGCATCAGCCCAATATCAGCATCAGCCCAATATCAGCATCAGCCCAATATCAGCATCAGCCCAATATCAGCATCAGCCCAATATCAGCATCAGCCCAATATCAGCATCAGCCCAATATCAGCATCAGCCCAATATCAGCATCAGCCCAATATCAGCATCAGCCCAATATCAGCATCAGCCCAATATCAGCATCAGCCCAATATCAGCATCAGCCCAATATCAGCATCAGCCCAATATCAGCATCAGCCCAATATCAGCATCAGCCCAATATCAGCATCAGCCCAATATCAGCATCAGCCCAATATCAGCATCAGCCCAATATCAGCATCAGCCCAATATCAGCATCAGCCCAATATCAGCATCAGCCCAATATCAGCATCAGCCCAATATCAGCATCAGCCCAATATCAGCATCAGCCCAATATCAGCATCAGCCCAATATCAGCATCAGCCCAATATCAGCATCAGCCCAATATCAGCATCAGCCCAATATCAGCATCAGCTGATATTATATCATATTGGGCTGCTTCTCTGCCCCCAGCCAAGCTTATAGGCCTGCAGAGTGTCTAGGGCTGATGCTGATATTGGGCTGATGCTGATATTGGGCTGATGCTGATATTGGGCTGATGCTGATATTGGGCTGATGCTGATATTGGGCTGATGCTGATATTGGGCTGATGCTGATATTGGGCTGATGCTGATATTGGGCTGATGCTGATATTGGGCTGATGCTGATATTGGGCTGATGCTGATATTGGGCTGATGCTGATATTGGGCTGATGCTGATATTGGGCTGATGCTGATATTGGGCTGATGCTGATATTGGGCTGATGCTGATATTGGGCTGATGCTGATATTGGGCTGATGCTGATATTGGGCTGATGCTGATATTGGGCTGATGCTGATATTGGGCTGATGCTGATATTGGGCTGATGCTGATATTGGGCTGATGCTGATATTGGGCTGATGCTGATATTGGGCTGATGCTGATATTGGGCTGATGCTGATATTGGGCTGATGCTGATATTGGGCTGATGCTGATATTGGGCTGATGCTGATATTGGGCTGATGCTGATATTGGGCTGATGCTGATATTGGGCTGATGCTGATATTGGGCTGATGCTGATATTGGGCTGATGCTGATATTGGGCTGATGCTGATATTGGGCTGATGCTGATATTGGGCTGATGCTGATATTGGGCTGATGCTGATATTGGGCTGATGCTGATATTGGGCTGATGCTGATATTGGGCTGATGCTGATATTGGGCTGATGCTGATATTGGGCTGATGCTGATATTGGGCTGATGCTGATATTGGGCTGATGCTGATATTGGGCTGATGCTGATATTGGGCTGATGCTGATATTGGGCTGATGCTGATATTGGGCTGATGCTGATATTGGGCTGATGCTGATATTGGGCTGATGCTGATATTGGGCTGATGCTGATATTGGGCTGATGCTGATATTGGGCTGATGCTGATATTGGGGCTGATGCTGATATTGGGCTGATGCTGATATTGGGCTGATGCTGATATTGGGCGATGCTGATATTGGGCTGATGCTGATATTGGAAACCTTGTCTGAACCCCTCCATCCTTCCTGTAGCTGCTCAGACTCTGCTTCTCTGCCCCCAGCCAAGCTTATAGGCCTGCAGAGTGTCTAGTTTTGAAGATACAGACTCTGCTAAGCAAAAGTGAACAGGGCCAAGACTGGGCTTATTTCGCTGTGAAAGTGACATTTAGGCACGGAGTTGGAAAACCTTGTCTGAACCCCTCCATCCTTCCTGTAGCTGCTCAGACTCTGCTTCTCTGCCCCCAGCCAAGCTTATAGGCCTGCAGAGTGTCTAGTTTTGAAGATACAGACTCTGCTAAGCAAAAGTGAACAGGGCCAAACTGGGCTTATTTCGCTGTGAAAGTGACATTTAGGCACGGAGTTGGAAAACCTTGTCTGAACCCCTCCATCCTTCCTGTAGCTGCTCAGACTCTGCTTCTCTGCCCCCAGCCAAGCTTATAGGCCTGCAGAGTGTCTAGTTTTGAAGATACAGACTCTGCTAAGCAAAAGTGAACAGGGCCAAACTGGGCTTATTTCGCTGTGAAAGTGACATTTAGGCACGGAGTTGGAAAACCTTGTCTGAACCCCTCCATCCTTCCTGTAGCTGCTCAGACTCTGCTTCTCTGCCCCCAGCCAAGCTTATAGGCCTGCAGAGTGTCTAGTTTTGAAGATACAGACTCTGCTAAGCAAAAGTGAACAGGGCCAAACTGGGCTTATTTCGCTGTGAAAGTGACATTTAGGCACGGAGTTGGAAAACCTTGTCTGAACCCCTCCATCCTTCCTGTAGCTGCTCAGACTCTGCTTCTCTGCCCCCAGCCAAGCTTATAGGCCTGCAGAGTGTCTAGTTTTGAAGATACAGACTCTGCTAAGCAAAAGTGAACAGGGCCAAACTGGGCTTATTTCGCTGTGAAAGTGACATTTAGGCACGGAGTTGGAAAACCTTGTCTGAACCCCTCCATCCTTCCTGTAGCTGCTCAGACTCTGCTTCTCTGCCCCCAGCCAAGCTTATAGGCCTGCAGAGTGTCTAGTTTTGAAGATACAGACTCTGCTAAGCAAAAGTGAACAGGGCCAAACTGGGCTTATTTCGCTGTGAAAGTGACATTTAGGCACGGAGTTGGAAAACCTTGTCTGAACCCCTCCATCCTTCCTGTAGCTGCTCAGACTCTGCTTCTCTGCCCCCAGCCAAGCTTATAGGCCTGCAGAGTGTCTAGTTTTGAAGATACAGACTCTGCTAAGCAAAAGTGAACAGGGCCAAACTGGGCTTATTTCGCTGTGAAAGTGACATTTAGGCACGGAGTTGGAAAACCTTGTCTGAACCCCTCCATCCTTCCTGTAGCTGCTCAGACTCTGCTTCTCTGCCCCCAGCCAAGCTTATAGGCCTGCAGAGTGTCTAGTTTTGAAGATACAGACTCTGCTAAGCAAAAGTGAACAGGGCCAAACTGGGCTTATTTCGCTGTGAAAGTGACATTTAGGCACGGAGTTGGAAAACCTTGTCTGAACCCCTCCATCCTTCCTGTAGCTGCTCAGACTCTGCTTCTCTGCCCCCAGCCAAGCTTATAGGCCTGCAGAGTGTCTAGTTTTGAAGATACAGACTCTGCTAAGCAAAAGTGAACAGGGCCAAACTGGGCTTATTTCGCTGTGAAAGTGACATTTAGGCACGGAGTTGGAAAACCTTGTCTGAACCCCTCCATCCTTCCTGTAGCTGCTCAGACTCTGCTTCTCTGCCCCCAGCCAAGCTTATAGGCCTGCAGAGTGTCTAGTTTTGAAGATACAGACTCTGCTAAGCAAAAGTGAACAGGGCCAAACTGGGCTTATTTCGCTGTGAAAGTGACATTTAGGCACGGAGTTGGAAAACCTTGTCTGAACCCCTCCATCCTTCCTGTAGCTGCTCAGACTCTGCTTCTCTGCCCCCAGCCAAGCTTATAGGCCTGCAGAGTGTCTAGTTTTGAAGATACAGACTCTGCTAAGCAAAAGTGAACAGGGCCAAACTGGGCTTATTTCGCTGTGAAAGTGACATTTAGGCACGGAGTTGGAAAACCTTGTCTGAACCCCTCCATCCTTCCTGTAGCTGCTCAGACTCTGCTTCTCTGCCCCCAGCCAAGCTTATAGGCCTGCAGAGTGTCTAGTTTTGAAGATACAGACTCTGCTAAGCAAAAGTGAACAGGGCCAAACTGGGCTTATTTCGCTGTGAAAGTGACATTTAGGCACGGAGTTGGAAAACCTTGTCTGAACCCCTCCATCCTTCCTGTAGCTGCTCAGACTCTGCTTCTCTGCCCCCAGCCAAGCTTATAGGCCTGCAGAGTGTCTAGTTTTGAAGATACAGACTCTGCTAAGCAAAAGTGAACAGGGCCAAACTGGGCTTATTTCGCTGTGAAAGTGACATTTAGGCACGGAGTTGGAAAACCTTGTCTGAACCCCTCCATCCTTCCTGTAGCTGCTCAGACTCTGCTTCTCTGCCCCCAGCCAAGCTTATAGGCCTGCAGAGTGTCTAGTTTTGAAGATACAGACTCTGCTAAGCAAAAGTGAACAGGGCCAAACTGGGCTTATTTCGCTGTGAAAGTGACATTTAGGCACGGAGTTGGAAAACCTTGTCTGAACCCCTCCATCCTTCCTGTAGCTGCTCAGACTCTGCTTCTCTGCCCCCAGCCAAGCTTATAGGCCTGCAGAGTGTCTAGTTTTGAAGATACAGACTCTGCTAAGCAAAAGTGAACAGGGCCAAACTGGGCTTATTTCGCTGTGAAAGTGACATTTAGGCACGGAGTTGGAAAACCTTGTCTGAACCCCTCCATCCTTCCTGTAGCTGCTCAGACTCTGCTTCTCTGCCCCCAGCCAAGCTTATAGGCCTGCAGAGTGTCTAGTTTTGAAGATACAGACTCTGCTAAGCAAAAGTGAACAGGGCCAAACTGGGCTTATTTCGCTGTGAAAGTGACATTTAGGCACGGAGTTGGAAAACCTTGTCTGAACCCCTCCATCCTTCCTGTAGCTGCTCAGACTCTGCTTCTCTGCCCCCAGCCAAGCTTATAGGCCTGCAGAGTGTCTAGTTTTGAAGATACAGACTCTGCTAAGCAAAAGTGAACAGGGCCAAACTGGGCTTATTTCGCTGTGAAAGTGACATTTAGGCACGGAGTTGGAAAACAAACTTGTCTGAACCCCTCCATCCTTCCTGTAGCTGCTCAGACTCTGCTTCTCTGCCCCCAGCCAAGCTTATAGGCCTGCAGAGTGTCTAGTTTTGAAGATACAGACTCTGCTAAGCAAAAGTGAACAGGGCCAAACTGGGCTTATTTCGCTGTGAAAGTGACATTTAGGCACGGAGTTGGAAAACCTTGTCTGAACCCCTCCATCCTTCCTGTAGCTGCTCAGACTCTGCTTCTCTGCCCCCAGCCAAGCTTATAGGCCTGCAGAGTGTCTAGTTTTGAAGATACAGACTCTGCTAAGCAAAAGTGAACAGGGCCAAACTGGGCTTATTTCGCTGTGAAAGTGACATTTAGGCACGGGAGTTGGAAAACCTTGTCTGAACCCCTCCATCCTTCCTGTAGCTGCTCAGACTCTGCTTCTCTGCCCCCAGCCAAGCTTATAGGCCTGCAGAGTGTCTAGTTTTGAAGATACAGACTCTGCTAAGCAAAAGTGAACAGGGCCAAACTGGGCTTATTTCGCTGTGAAAGTGACATTTAGGCACGGAGTTGGAAAACCTTGTCTGAACCCCTCCATCCTTCCTGTAGCTGCTCAGACTCTGCTTCTCTGCCCCCAGCCAAGCTTATAGGCCTGCAGAGTGTCTAGTTTTGAAGATACAGACTCTGCTAAGCAAAAGTGAACAGGGCCAAACTGGGCTTATTTCGCTGTGAAAGTGACATTTAGGCACGGAGTTGGAAAACCTTGTCTGAACCCCTCCATCCTTCCTGTAGCTGCTCAGACTCTGCTTCTCTGCCCCCAGCCAAGCTTATAGGCCTGCAGAGTGTCTAGTTTTGAAGATACAGACTCTGCTAAGCAAAAGTGAACAGGGCCAAACTGGGCTTATTTCGCTGTGAAAGTGACATTTAGGCACGGAGTTGGAAAACCTTGTCTGAACCCCTCCATCCTTCCTGTAGCTGCTCAGACTCTGCTTCTCTGCCCCCAGCCAAGCTTATAGGCCTGCAGAGTGTCTAGTTTTGAAGATACAGACTCTGCTAAGCAAAAGTGAACAGGGCCAAACTGGGCTTATTTCGCTGTGAAAGTGACATTTAGGCACGGAGTTGGAAAACCTTGTCTGAACCCCTCCATCCTTCCTGTAGCTGCTCAGACTCTGCTTCTCTGCCCCCAGCCAAGCTTATAGGCCTGCAGAGTGTCTAGTTTTGAAGATACAGACTCTGCTAAGCAAAAGTGAACAGGGCCAAACTGGGCTTATTTCGCTGTGAAAGTGACATTTAGGCACGGAGTTGGAAAACCTTGTCTGAACCCCTCCATCCTTCCTGTAGCTGCTCAGACTCTGCTTCTCTGCCCCCAGCCAAGCTTATAGGCCTGCAGAGTGTCTAGTTTTGAAGATACAGACTCTGCTAAGCAAAAGTGAACAGGGCCAAACTGGGCTTATTTCGCTGTGAAAGTGACATTTAGGCACGGAGTTGGAAAACCTTGTCTGAACCCCTCCATCCTTCCTGTAGCTGCTCAGACTCTGCTTCTCTGCCCCCAGCCAAGCTTATAGGCCTGCAGAGTGTCTAGTTTTGAAGATACAGACTCTGCTAAGCAAAAGTGAACAGGGCCAAACTGGGCTTATTTCGCTGTGAAAGTGACATTTAGGCACGGAGTTGGAAAACCTTGTCTGAACCCCTCCATCCTTCCTGTAGCTGCTCAGACTCTGCTTCTCTGCCCCCAGCCAAGCTTATAGGCCTGCAGAGTGTCTAGTTTTGAAGATACAGACTCTGCTAAGCAAAAGTGAACAGGGCCAAACTGGGCTTATTTCGCTGTGAAATTTCGATGTCACTTTCACAGCGAAATAAGCCCAGTTTGGCCCTGTTCACTTTTGCTTAGCAGAGTCTGTATCTTCAAAACTAGACACTCTGCAGGCCTATAAGCTTGGGCTGGGGGCAGAGAAGCAGAGTCTGAGCAGCTACAGGAAGGATGGAGGGGTTCAGACAAGGTTTTCCAACTCCGTGGCCTAAATGTCACTTTCACAGCGAAATAAGCCCAGTTTGGCCCTGTTCAACTTTTGCTTAGCAGAGTCTGTATCTTCAAAACTAGACACTCTGCAGGCCTATAAGCTTGGCTGGGGGCAGAGAAGCAGAGTCTGAGCAGCTACAGGAAGGATGGAGGGGTTCAGACAAGGTTTTCCAACTCCGTGCCTAAATGTCACTTTCACAGCGAAATAAGCCCAGTTTGGCCCTGTTCACTTTTGCTTAGCAGAGTCTGTATCTTCAAAACTAGACACTCTGCAGGCCTATAAGCTTGGCTGGGGGGCAGAGAAGCAGAGTCTGAGCAGCTACAGGAAGGATGGAGGGGTTCAGACAAGGTTTTCCAACTCCGTGCCTAAATGTCACTTTCACAGCGAAATAAGCCCAGTTTGGCCCTGTTCACTTTTGCTTAGCAGAGTCTGTATCTTCAAAACTAGACACTCTGCAGGCCTATAAGCTTGGCTGGGGGCAGAGAAGCAGAGTCTGAGCAGCTACAGGAAGGATGGAGGGGTTCAGACAAGGTTTTCCAACTCCGTGCCTAAATGTCACTTTCACAGCGAAATAAGCCCAGTTTGGCCCTGTTCACTTTTGCTTAGCAGAGTCTGTATCTTCAAAACTAGACACTCTGCAGGCCTATAAGCTTGGCTGGGGGCAGAGAAGCAGAGTCTGAGCAGCTACAGGAAGGATGGAGGGGTTCAGACAAGGTTTTCCAACTCCGTGCCTAAATGTCACTTTCACAGCGAAATAAGCCCAGTTTGGCCCTGTTCACTTTTGCTTAGCAGAGTCTGTATCTTCAAAACTAGACACTCTGCAGGCCTATAAGCTTGGCTGGGGGCAGAGAAGCAGAGTCTGAGCAGCTACAGGAAGGATGGAGGGGTTCAGACAAGGTTTTCCAACTCCGTGCCTAAATGTCACTTTCACAGCGAAATAAGCCCAGTTTGGCCCTGTTCACTTTTGCTTAGCAGAGTCTGTATCTTCAAAACTAGACACTCTGCAGGCCTATAAGCTTGGCTGGGGGCAGAGAAGCAGAGTCTGAGCAGCTACAGGAAGGATGGAGGGGTTCAGACAAGGTTTTCCAACTCCGTGCCTAAATGTCACTTTCACAGCGAAATAAGCCCAGTTTGGCCCTGTTCACTTTTGCTTAGCAGAGTCTGTATCTTCAAAACTAGACACTCTGCAGGCCTATAAGCTTGGCTTGGGGGCAGAGAAGCAGAGTCTGAGCAGCTACAGGAAGGATGGAGGGGTTCAGACAAGGTTTTCCAACTCCGTGCCTAAATGTCACTTTCACAGCGAAATAAGCCCAGTTTGGCCCTGTTCACTTTTGCTTAGCAGAGTCTGTATCTTCAAAACTAGACACTCTGCAGGCCTATAAGCTTGGCTGGGGGCAGAGAAGCAGAGTCTGAGCAGCTACAGGAAGGATGGAGGGGTTCAGACAAGGTTTTCCAACTCCGTGCCTAAATGTCACTTTCACAGCGAAATAAGCCCAGTTTGGCCCTGTTCACTTTTGCTTAGCAGAGTCTGTATCTTCAAAACTAGACACTCTGCAGGCCTATAAGCTTGGCTGGGGGCAGAGAAGCAGAGTCTGAGCAGCTACAGGAAGGATGGAGGGGTTCAGACAAGGTTTTCCAACTCCGTGCCTAAATGTCACTTTCACAGCGAAATAAGCCCAGTTTGGCCCTGTTCACTTTTGCTTAGCAGAGTCTGTATCTTCAAAACTAGACACTCTGCAGGCCTATAAGCTTGGCTGGGGGCAGAGAAGCAGAGTCTGAGCAGCTACAGGAAGGATGGAGGGGTTCAGACAAGGTTTTCCAACTCCGTGCCTAAATGTCACTTTCACAGCGAAATAAGCCCAGTTTGGCCCTGTTCACTTTTGCTTAGCAGAGTCTGTATCTTCAAAACTAGACACTCTGCAGGCCTATAAGCTTGGCTGGGGGCAGAGAAGCAGAGTCTGAGCAGCTACAGGAAGGATGGAGGGGTTCAGACAAGGTTTTCCAACTCCGTGCCTAAATGTCACTTTCACAGCGAAATAAGCCCAGTTTGGCCCTGTTCACTTTTGCTTAGCAGAGTCTGTATCTTCAAAACTAGACACTCTGCAGGCCTATAAGCTTGGCTGGGGGGCAGAGAAGCAGAGTCTGAGCAGCTACAGGAAGGATGGAGGGGTTCAGACAAGGTTTTCCAACTCCGTGCCTAAATGTCACTTTCACAGCGAAATAAGCCCAGTTTGGCCCTGTTCACTTTTGCTTAGCAGAGTCTGTATCTTCAAAACTAGACACTCTGCAGGCCTATAAGCTTGGCTGGGGGCAGAGAAGCAGAGTCTGAGCAGCTACAGGAAGGATGGAGGGGTTCAGACAAGGTTTTCCAACTCCGTGCCTAAATGTCACTTTCACAGCGAAATAAGCCCAGTTTGGCCCTGTTCACTTTTGCTTAGCAGAGTCTGTATCTTCAAAACTAGACACTCTGCAGGCCTATAAGCTTGGCTGGGGGCAGAGAAGCAGAGTCTGAGCAGCTACAGGAAGGATGGAGGGGTTCAGACAAGGTTTTCCAAGTCCGTGCCTAAATGTCACTTTCACAGCGAATAAGCCCAGTTTGGCCCTGTTCACTTTTGCTTAGCAGAGTCTGTATC
>NW_027637376.1:0-12500 GCF_951216825.1 Electrona antarctica | reverse complement strand
CTATTGTATGTTATAGTGCTCCAAATGTTTTAGCTGATGCTATTACAGTAATTTGGCAGTGCTACACCAAGTTTTGAAAAAAAACAATCACACTTGTGTGAAGTGAGTGGGCACTCTTATCATCCTACATCCCATTCCGTGCTCAGCCAATCAAATCATCACATTCCGTGCTCATAAACACAAACACACAAAGCTGTGCATAGCAGGGGCTAGCGCGACAGCGCCCCCTCACAAAGCTGTGCATAGCAGGGGCTAGCGCGACAGCGCCCCCTCACAAAGCTGTGCATAGCAGGGGCTAGCGCGGCAGCACCCCTCACATTTTTGTTTTGTTTTTACTTCCGAGCCCAGAGTAACGCCAGAATGCTCTTCTTGTAAAGATAATATGGAATGTGATTAAAACAGCATAAGTCCAGAGTGTGCTTCTTTCCCCTGTGTTTCTACTTGACAGGACTGTTTGAGCAGCAAGCGGCCCCCCTTATCAGGCAGCGAGCAGAGAGATACCTGTGACAGGCAACATGTTTGAGGCCCCGGCGCTTAATCTCTGGTCCCTTCCCGAGGAGCGGCGAGGCGAGGCGCGTCGCCGAAGCAAGAGAGAGAGAGAGAGAGGAGGACGTGATTGTAACGCATCTCCAAACCCGGGGCTGATGTGAAGGATGAGGAGGGAGGGAGGGAGGGAGGGAGGGAGAAGAGCCTGGTACTGTAATCGTATCAAAGACTTTCCAGAAACAAACACGCACGGGTTGAGGCTGTGATTGATGGCAACGTAGTTAATGGGACTACCAATCTAACACGAGAGAGAGAGAGAGGAGGAGGAGGAGGAGGGGGGGGGGTTGGTTTGGTGTGGGTGGGAAGGGGGGGGGGGGGGGGGCTCCTGGAAGCATGTGAGAGAGACATAGTGAATCAGATTGATGACAGACACTCGTGATGTATCTTCCAATCTAATTTTAACACAAAGTGAGTCGGTGATATAGCGGCGCTGCAACCAGACACAAAGTGAATTCTCACAGGAGCCAAAGAGCTTCAGCAGCTGTTGAAAGTGAATTGTTTTGTTGTACAGCTGCAGGTTTTTGGGCACTGGTGTGGGTGTGTGTGTGTGTGTGTGTGTGTGTGTGTGTGTGTGTGTGTGTGTGTGTGCGTGCGTGTGTGCATGCGTGCGTGCGTGCGTGCGTGCGTGCGTGCGTGCGCCCATAAAGACTGCATTGAATTATTCATGCTCAGAGAGTGCGAGAGCGAGAGAGAGAGAGAAAGAGAGGCAATCTCACAAATATTTTACTTCCAAAAAGACTTTTCCATAGTGCGCTGCTGTCAGGCTTGGATGTGCATTGGAAGTGGCTCTGGTTCTGTTTCATATTGAGCGGATCAGACTGCGGTGTTACACGCAGCAGCAGCGGCGGCGGCAGCACCGGGCCAAGGATTCCTGAGCAGCTGGCGATAAACTGGCCCGTGGATTTGACGTAGCCAATCATTGCTTTGCACAGGGGAGTGGAAATGATGCCAGTAATTCCCCTACCCCCCCCCCCCCCCCTGCAACCTAACCCCCCCCCCCCTCTGGACCTGACTACATTGTACTCTGCCAAGTAAGGCAGCCACGTCATGGCTCAGACTAGCTCATTTCAAGTGCTGTGCGTGCGTGCGTGCGTGCGTGCGTGCGTGCGTGCGTGCGTGCGTGCGTGCGTGCGTGCGTGCGTGTGTGTGTGTGCGTGCACAGACCATAAGTCCTCACTAGGATAGTAATACCAGACAGAAAGCGACCTTGTGTGGAGAGTGGAGACATCGTTTCTGGGCCATGTCGATGCTTAAGACAGACTTTTAGAGTTAAGGTTATAGTTTAAGGTTGCACATTTCATATTCACATCATGGCAAAACTGAAATATGTGTGTCCAGAGTTATCCACAAGAGAAAACATAAAACAAAACATAAAACATGCTGTAAATGGCCTAAAGCTAAAATTTCATATTTATAAAAACAAACATTATATAATAATAAATTGTCTAGTCTATAGTGTGGCACGTGATGTGTGTCTGTGCGCGTGGTGTGTGCACACGTGCGACCATGCGTGTTACACCACTGCTCTATCGGCAGGCAGTGAATTGCCTCAGTACATCTTATTTAAAGACAGACTTTTAGAGTTAAGGTTAAAGTTATTAAGGTTGCAAATTTCATATTCACATCATGGCAAAACTGAAATATGTGTGTCCAGAGTTATCCGCAAGATAAAACATAAAACTAAACACATACTAAAATGTTTATAAAAAAAAACATTATATAATAATAAATTGTCTAGTCTATAGTGTGGCGCGTGATGTGTGTCTGTGCACGTGTGTGTGTGTCTGTGCACGTCATGTGTGTGCACATGTGCGACCATGCGTGTTACACCACTGCTCCATCGGCAGTGAATTGCCTCAGTACATCTTATTTAAATATATATATATACACACCATGCACTTCTCCACGTCTTCCTGCTAAAGACATCTCCCTATGTATCCATCATCCGGCTAATAGCTGCGGTATATTGCAACCCTTTAAAGGCAACGGCTTGTGAGTGTGACCGAAAAACAAATCAGGCAAAAAGGGAAGTGTCTCTCCGGTTGTGTGGTTAACTTTTATCGCGTAAAGCATTTAATGATCGACTCCATAAAGTAAAAATTATGGACTATTACTGAAGCTGTGTGCGTTAAAACGGGGGGAGGGGGAATGGCGGTGGAATATTGCGTCTCGATATTTCCCGTACGTGTCTCTTCTTCGGTACAGCGATTCCCTCTCCGAGGGGGAAGGACACGGCAGGCCCAGCATCACCAACTGGCCTTGGGTTTGTCAGCTGAATGAGGCTCGTTGGGGGTTTGGATGAATCCCTCCCCTGTTCTACTACTTTTTTCTGGGCCAGGGCTGTACGACGGGGTGCTGCGGAGCCCTCAGCCTGTGCCAGGTGGCAGCTGGGAGAGAGAGGGAGAGAGAGTGTCCCCAGCCAGGCTTTATCTCACCCCCAACACCCCCCGCCCCCCCCCCCCACCCCCCCACCTCTATACTCCTGCATGCCCCGCTTGCACTGCCACCGCCACCGCTGTCACCAGGGGCCGGCCCGCTAGCCGGCACACCCCTGACCTGTGCACTGCGCTGGCAGTGGTGGGGGGGGGGGGGGAAAGTACTCACATGTGTTACTTATAGTAAAGGTATCCGTACTACTGCAATATGGAAATGCTCCGTTACAAGTAAAAGTCCGGAGTTCAAAATGTACTTGGGGGTGAGGTCGCTTCTCGCCCTCACCTCTTACTGTATACAAATATTTTGAAAATATTCTACAAGCTCACACTGCGTCGCGATGCTTGTAGATATAGGCTATTTTCAAATCTCCGATATACAGTATACAGTAGGCATGTAACGATTCAGTCAACTCACGATACGATTCGTATCACGATAGGAGGTTCACGATAAGATTTTTCACGATATTAAAAAATATATATATTTTAAAGAAAAATTACAGTTTTTTTAATTTTATATAATGTATCTTCCCCCCTGAGATTTTTTATTTAACTACATTGCAAAAAAGTAGCATTACTTTTGACAGTGCAGAAACATAATTGCCTTCCTTGATGAGCATCAACGACCATCATCACCTGGGCACAGTCACAGACGCACACAGCTCCCCTCTACAGTCACAGACACACACAGCTCCCCTCTACAGTCACAGACACACACAGCTCCCCTCTACAGTCACAGACACACACAGCTCCCCTCTACAGTCACAGACACACACAGCTCCCCTCTACAGTCACAGACACACACAGCTCCCCTCTACAGTCACAGACACACACAGCTCCCCTCTACAGTGCTCTACTACTGAAAGTGACTATCATTTCTCTCCAAAAGCACTTGAATATGATGGAATATGACTAAAGCTCACATTTCACATCACATCACACACTAGCACCCCCGTTTTTTTGGAAAATCGTTTTTCTTTTTTTTTTTCAATGAATCGATTCATATCGTCGGGATTAATATCGATATATATCGATATATGATATATCGTTACATGCCTAGTATACAGTACAATACAGTAGGGCTGAAGTGGTTACTGTAATAATTGCGACCGTCATGCCAAAGCGCCAACGCTCGCCCAGCAGCCTGCCGTCACCCAGCAGCCTGTCATCACCCTGGCGGATGCGTCCACACCATCTCCACCTTTAGGGCGAGGTCGCTTCTCGCCCTCAGGGCTTCTTACTGGTAACACAAATCTATAAAGTAACTAAAAGTCTCAAATAAATGGTATGGAGTAAAAGCACAATATTTGCCTTTGAGATGTAGTGGCGTAGAAGTAAAAGTACTGGCAATTGGAAATACTCAAGCAAAGTACAAATACTGTACTTATAGTTACTTTCCAGCAGTCTGTCTGTCTGTCTGTCTGTCTGTCTGTCTGTCTGTCTGTCTGTCTGTGCGTCTGATTTTGACCGTCTATGATCAACTCATAATTGCTACTGCCTCCAACCACTTAAACGGCCTAATACTTGATGAATGAATACCGTACTTAATAAGTGATTTAGGGTCTGTACTTGGTCGGCTCTTTTTTTTCCTCCTCCAAAATTTAGCTTGTAGAGACATTTTTGACAAATGTTAGGCCCCAGAATAGTTGTGAATAATTGTGCTATATAGCGTTCAAGTGCTTAAATAAATAGCATTTCTCCCATAGGTTTATATTCTTCTGTGCTTTAAAGAAATAGCATTTCTCCCATAGGTTTATATTCTTCTGTGCTTTAAACAAATAGCATTTCTCCCATAGGTTTATATTCTTCTGTGCTTTAAACAAATAGCATTTCTCCCATAGGTTTGTATTCTTCTGTGCTTTAAGCAGAGAGCGGATTCTAAATACTCTTAATTCATTTAAACGTTCCCCCGGCGTCCGGCAGATCTGTCATGGGGCAATCAGGTGGGCGCACAAATTAGATTTTGGCCGAGAGATCAGAAGTGAATTTCATGTAAAGCTTTTGCAAAAATGCCTGTCCTTAAATTAACACCATAGCAGTTTCTTTGTCCGGCACCAAAACTCTGTTTACCACATCACAGCCCATCAGCTCAGAATTATCCACAGTGAATTTCCTTGCTAAACTTCCTTATTAAATCCTTAAGTCGAGTGATCACAAATGCTTTGTTTACCCAGCACGTCTTGCCAGGCTGTGATGGATCACACGCCATATGATAAAGTTTCGTGCCTAGCCCCGGTCGGTGTAAGACCGGAGACTTCACTAACTTTCAATCCAATGTAAAAGACAAATGATCCACTTGGCAACCATGTCAGCGTTTGTTCTGTGCACCCAAAACACTCCTAAGCATTTAGTTTTATGGATCCGTCTACTTAAAGACAGGCACACCGGGTCAGGATCGACCCGAGCAATTCAGATAAACCTACCCTCAGCATGCCAGGAAAACAATCAACCAATGGAACAGACAGAGAGTTCAGAACCCACGCCTGCTGATCCCTGTCCCTCCCAGACACAAGGACAGACAGATCAACCAGACACTATCGGAGAGCAGGTTAAGGGCTTTCACTGGGATAGCAACATAATCATAACATCCATTGAATTGCACTATAAATGTGGTACTTTTATTTTAATGATGTTGTGAGGAAGTTGATGAGATATGGGTCATGTTCTGATGCTATCTACTGGCATCTTATCTATACAAACGGATGCATTTTGTTCAATGAAACCCGACCGGGACTCTCAACAACATTTTTTTTCATCGGTTGTGCCCTATAGCTCTGACTTCAACCATTCCTTCCATGTGTCCGCCCGTCCGCCCACCCATCCATCCATCCGTCCAATCATCATCTCAATCTCTCACCCCGTTTTCCTCTTTCTTTTCCATTTAATTGGTCAGCCAACACAAAAGAAAAGAACCATCCAGGCTAGGCTACACTCTGTGCCATTTGGAACATTTACTGCTAAAGGCTCAAGTAAGGTCAACCCGTTGATTGGCCACTGCAAGGAACACGGAACTAGCAGCCCCGCAGTGTTCATTTAATGGCAAGCACGCCTTTCATGTCCACTTTAAATGGAGTGCTGGAACCAGGTGAGGCCATCAGTTCAACCCACCGCGGCCTCCCTCCCAGCAGCTCCTAGAGTGTGAGCTGAGCACACAGAGGTATGTAGGGGGGGGGTCCTCGGGGTGCTGCTGCTTCCGTCCAGTTGACTGCTCACCCTGCTCACCCTGTCAAACTGACAGGCAGACCTGGATGGACCCAGACACTGTCCTTCCTTCCCACATGGAAGACCTCTGACAGGCAGACTTTAGACCTGGATGGACCCAGACACTGTCCTGACCTCCCGCTTCAGAGAACCCTCACTTTTCACACCCATGGAAAAAGAAAAAAAAAGGCCTGACGTCGAAATAAGAAAAACTTTCGCTCTGAAAAAATATATATTCAAAGATTTGTGCCGCATTTTTACGATTTTTCAAAAATAGCAGACCTACAAGCTCGTAGCGTGCCACTCGGTGGCGCGCTATGAGCTTGTAGATCTGCTTGTAGAGCTTGTAGATCTGCTATATGTTGTCTCTTTGTGTTTCACAAGGCTGAGGGTTCGCATCGCATCGCCCACTGATAGTTGTGTTTGAACACAGTAGGCCTCACAGGTGTAGCCCTCACAGCTAATATTGAGACTTATCTATCTCATCCATGCCCTCCACCGGTGTGACCTCATAATCCATGCCCTCCACCGGTGTGACCTCATAATCCATGCCCTCCACCGGTGTGACCTCATAATCCATGCCCTCCACCAGTGTGACCTCATCCATGCCCTCTACCGGTGTGACCTCATAATCCATGCCCTCCACCGGTGTGACCTCATCCATGCCCTCCACCGGTGTGACCTCATAATCCATGCCCTCCACCGGTGTGACCTCATAATCCATGCCCTCCACCGGTGTGACCTCATCCATGCCCTCCACCGGTGTGACCTCATAATCCATGCCCTCCACCGGTGTGACCTCATCCATGCCCTCCACCTGTGTGACCTCATAATCAAGGTGATTTATGGGACATGTGGTTTTATATTCCAACCATTGCTCCTATAGGGCCTCCTTTTCATCAGCATATTTGGCAATAAAAAGAGTTATGCTTTTATGCTCATTAATAATTGAACTGTACTTATTTCTCTCCAGCAGCCATTTCTCGGTATCTGGCTGAGCCCAGCACTTTGATTCAACTCCACTGAGACGGGGCCTTTTTTCCGCGAGAAACGCTCATTGATTCATTA
The DNA here is from genome assembly GCF_951216825.1 of Electrona antarctica. Classification (NCBI taxonomy): domain Eukaryota; kingdom Metazoa; phylum Chordata; class Actinopteri; order Myctophiformes; family Myctophidae; genus Electrona; species Electrona antarctica. The sequence continues at coordinate 5,253 of NW_027637376.1, read as the reverse complement.
ATCACATCTCCGATTCTGTAACATTTCGGAAAAAATCTAATATCAAATCCCCCGCGCCACCCGGATAATTAAGTCAAACGAGAGAATCAACACCAACAGATCAGGTGGGTCGGGATGAGAGGGTCCTCCTTCAGCCCCGGGATCAATGCCGCCGAGCCAATTTAACAGCCAATGGCTTTTGCAATCCCGGCTCAATCCATCGCTGATTCAATTGTAAGCCATTAACCCATTTTGACCTGGGAACGATTCTACAAATGTCTTCAAAAATCCTGACAGTTTTCTCGAAAAACCTATGTTTCTATGTCAGTGGTTCTCAAACATATTCATGTCAAGGACCCCAAATATATATGACATTGGCCGCCGACCCCCCATCTGAAAATATGTTGTTCCAGGGACCCTCCCAGTAGCAAAGATTTGAGTTAAAAACTCGCTCTGTAACAATATATATTCAAAGATTTCAGGCACATTTTCATGATTTTTCAAAAATAGCAGACCTACAAGTTCATAGCGCGGCACTCGGTGCCGCGCTATGAGCTTGTAGATCTGCTATTTTTCAACAGCTAAAGCATAATATAATGCTTAAAACACCAAGAAGGGTTCCCGCCCAAAATGGGTTAAGAGCATGTGGCGGTGATGCTACGGAGTTGACACAATCAAAATCCAATGGTTTCATCCTTCGATAATAATGTTCCACTGAGCCCCTCGATGGGTGCCAGTACCACGACCCTGGAACATAATGACACATCCAGGAGTGTCTGCACGCCTTCTCTCTCTCTCTCTCTCTCTCTCTCTCTCTCTCTCTCTCTCTCTGCTATACCTTAACCAATTCTGGGCGGGAACCCCTTTCGGTGTTTTAAACATTATGTTATAATTTAGCTATTGAAAAATAGCAGATCTACAAGCTCGTAGCGCGCCACCGAGTGGCGCGCTACGAGCTTGTAGGTCTGCTATTTTTGAAAAATCGTGAAAATGTGTCACAAATCTTTGAATATATATTATTTCAGAGCGAACGTTTTTAACTCAAATCTTTGCTTCTGGGGAGGGGGGTCCCTGGAACAACATATTTTCAGACGGGGTCGGTGGCCCAATTACATATAATTTTTCCGGGTCCTTGACAATGAAATATCGAACACCGCACTGATACAGAAACATGAGGTATTTCAGAAAACTGTCAGGATTTAGAAGACAGATTTTTTAAAATGTCGACGTCAGGCCTAAACGGGTTAAGGCCTTATGCTTTGTCTCTTCCTCCCTGAAAAAAGATGCAAGACCTCCCTGACAGCAGCGCTCCATCGGCAGCCCAGGATAGACTGTGTCAGCTATTCTAACATCTCTTCATAGCTCATAAAAAAAAAAGACACATGCAATCCCACAGAAATGCTCTCTAAGCACTCAAATGCAGACAATAGTTTGCCACAGAAAAGCAGTTTCCAACCAGTGCTAAATAAGGTGAGTTTACATTACAATCTTTCTTTTTTTTCTCTTTTTTTTCCCTCCACAAAGAAGGTCCTCTGGTTTTCCACTGTCAACAGAATCCTCATCCTGCTGTGAGGAGGTGTGAAGAGTGTTGCTGACCTGTTACTATGAAACCGACATCAAGGCAGAGCCTGTGAAGACTCTCAGTCTGCACGGGTTTTCCGGCCAAGTCAAGGTGCGTCAATACAAGAAAGCCACATGAAGCTTGGCGTGGTACGTCGACGACAGCCAGAGGCCCTCCACCCACTCCACAGGGTTGGGTTGAATCACTTCCCACTGCCTTCAGTCATGAATAACCCATTTTGGGCGGGAACCCCTTTTGGTGTTAGCATTTATGTTATGCTTTAGCTATTGAAAAATAGCAGATCTACAAGCTCATAGCGCGCCACCGAGTGGCGCACTACGAGCTTGTAGGTCTGCTATTTTTGAAAAGTCGAAGAACGACTGACATAGAAACATAGCTTTTTCAGAAAACTGTCAGGATGTAGAAGACATTTTTAGAATCTGATCTCAGGTCAAAATGGGATAACAGCACTGACCACCATTACGTCACTACGCTCGTCAGAACCGCCTGACGAGCGAGCGGTACCTTTCAGCGAGGTGAACACTCTCAACCACCCCGTCTTTGCACTCTTGGCTGTCGGACTCTAGGGTGCAATGGAATGTTGCTTTGTGGTTTCACCAACCACAAGGTGAAGACAGAACGGCCGGAGGGGCTTTACGGGCCAGGTGGGGGTGGGCTTCCAAATGCTGAGGTGGACAATTTTTTTCCCCCCCTTTTCTGCCGTGTCAGAACAGGATGCGGCCTTGGAGGAGTCAAGCTATACAGGAGAGACCCGGATAGCAACGGTCAGGAGGGCTGATTTGACATTAATGCTTTCCAGACAGAGATGTAATCCAGCTATGAAAACAGGTCTCAGCCCAACCTGGGAAGGGTCAACAGTTAGTTAAAAAAGCAGGTGGCTTGCACCCATCCAGTTCCTGGCTGGTGCTGGACTAAGGTAAGTACAGTGAAGAGAAGAGAGTCTGCACACAGGTCCATTGGAGCAAACCTGTGTGCGGACTCTCTTCTCTTCACTCAACAGTTAGTTAATATCCAGACACTGCCCCTGGAAAGCCTACAGCCCTTCATGGCCCTTCATGTTAGGCAACCTAATTTATGGGCAAATCGTGGATGAATGGAAGGTCTTTAAGTAATCACAAACAATTTGATTTGTTGGGTTGGATTCAGTAGTATATATAAAGAAAGAATGAGATCGCGAATACAAGCGGCCGAAATGAGTTTTCTTCGACGGGTGGCTGGCATCTCCAGGGTGAGAACTTCAGTCACACGAGAGAGACTCAGAGTAGAACCGCTGCTCCTTCGCCTGGAAAGGAGCCAGCTGAGGTGGTTCGGGCATCTGGTTAGGATGCCTCTCGGGCGTCTCCCTAGGGGAGGTCCTCGAGGCACGTCCCACTGGGAGGAGACCCCGGGGCAGACCAAGGCGCAGTTGGAGGAAACACATCGACTCACTCACTGGCCTTGGAACGTCTCGGACTCGCCCAGGAGGAAGTCACTAATGTTGCTCTGGAGAGGGAAGTCTGGAGCTCTCTGGTGGAGCTGTTGCCCCCGCGACCCGACTACGGATAAGCGGTTGAAGATGGATGGATGGATGGATAGTATATATAGGCAAGTGTTTTACAAGTGGCATTTGCTTGCAATTTGTCATATCTGGATGTAATTCAGAAAGCTATTTCCTTCTTGCAGGCCATTTATTAGAGCAATAAAGGTGTCATGGCAACGATGAACAGACTGAACGTTTTTATTTATATTTTTAGTAACGGTAAGGAAGGATTTGGATATGTCGCTAAATGCACTTTTATGGTTATTAAAACCTCAATCTGTTGAAGGCAGAATGGCGCCACCTGTTGTAACACAGTTGTCCTACAGTACAAATAAGTCACCACCAAAGCTTACTGTAAAAAAGGGGCTGACAAGATGTGAGATAAATTAGAGAGATGAATTAGTGTATTTCCTTCAATCAATAGCCTCCAATTTCACATCCCTTGCCACGTACGTGAAAGCTTGAACCCATTTAGGCCTGACGTCGAAAAAAATAAAACGTTCGCTCTGAAAAAATATATATTCAAAGATTTGTGCCGCATTTTTACGATTTTTCAAAAATAGCAGACCTACAAGCTCATAGCGCGCCACCGAGTGGCGCGCTATGAGCTTGTAGATCTGCTATTTTTCAATAGCTAAAGTATAACATAATGCTTAGTTAAAACACCAAAAGGGGTTCCCGCCCAGAATGGGTTAAGATAGAACATTTAAATGATTGTGGATGAAAGCACTCAAATGGTCAATTCTATTCATATTCTGAAATGAACTGAATTTAAATGTATTTGAATTCAACACTGTTTGTCTTATTATTTTAGAATGCATGGGCAATAATTGTCTGTTTGTTGTCAACACTGCCAAGGAGAAACAGACGTGGTTTTATAGTCATAGTGCATCTTGAATATTATATTCAAAGTAAAACTCCTCAATGACATAAACATGACATTAACCCATTTTGGGTTTTTGGTGTTAGCATTATGTTATGCTTTAGCTATTGAAAAATAGCAGATCTACAAGCTCATAGCGTGCCACTCGGTGGCGCGCTATGAGCTTGTAGATCTGCTATTTTTGAAAAATCGTTTAAATGTGCCTAAAATCTTTCAGAAAATTGTCATGATTTAGAAAACGTTTTTTTTTTTTTTTTTTTGACGACTGACATAGAAACATAGCTTTTTCAGAAAACTGTCAGGATGTAGAAGACATTTTTAGAATCTGATCTCACGTCAAAATGGGTTAAATCTATTTTTAACGTTCACCTGTGAAGGGCAACAGAGGTCAAAGACAGGAGAATGATTTCTCTAGTCCATATCCATCAACATGGAAGCGCACACACACACACACACACACACACACACACACACACACACACACACACACACACACACACACACACACACACACACACACACACACACACACACACACACACACACACACACACACACACACACACACACACACACACACACACACAGCTTATCCCTGTTATCTCCCTCAATTAGCTTCTAAGGCAGCCTCCCCTCGTATATTAGTGGAAAGGTCAGGTCTGGAACCTATATATATATATATATATATATATAGTATACCCTCCAACACAGACTTTATAAATACATAAGGCTACATTTCACCTTCCTTGGGCCACGTGTGCTGGACGATGCTTATCTACAGTGTACAGTGTTGCGGTCACCGTTTTAAGATCAAGGGTATTGTGATAAAAAAATAAATAAAGAGATAAGCAGATAAATAAATAAATAAATACGTCAACAAGCCTCCCCTCCCTCAACTTCTCCATATTACACCATGTGATGCTGTCGGATCAGCACTGTCGTATAGTGCCACCAGCCATCCCCCCCCATCCCTCCGCCCCCCCCCCCCCCCCCCCCCCTCAACGTGTGATGGGGGCGAATGACGAGAGGAAGAAGAAGGAAAAAAAATAACCCAAAAATGAAAAAAAACAAAAACAAGGGAGGCATTTCAATGAGATGCGAAAATCCTAACCTGCATGTGAGCTCTGGAAATGTGTCAAAGTCGTGCGGAGAGGAAGCCCACGGCCTCCTCACCGTTTGCCATCGTTCGCAAACAACAACTCTGTGCACAGCGCAGCGAAGCACAACACAACACAACACAACACAACACAACACAGCAGTACGCAACACAACAGTACGCAACACAACAGT
>NW_027637377.1:0-20726 GCF_951216825.1 Electrona antarctica | reverse complement strand
GGGCTGATGCTGATATTGGGCTGATGCTGATATTGGGCTGATGCTGATATTGGGCTGATGCTGATATTGGGCTGATGCTGATATTGGGCTGATGCTGATATTGGGCTGATGCTGATATTGGGCTGATGCTGATATTGGGCTGATGCTGATATTGGGCTGATGCTGATATTGGGCTGATGCTGATATTGGGCTGATGCTGATATTGGGCTGATGCTGATATTGGGCTGATGCTGATATTGGGCTGATGCTGATATTGGGCTGATGCTGATATTGGGCTGATGCTGATATTGGGCTGATGCTGATATTGGGCTGATGCTGATATTGGGCTGATGCTGATATTGGGCTGATGCTGATATTGGGCTGATGCTGATATTGGGCTGATGCTGATATTGGGCTGATGCTGATATTGGGCTGATGCTGATATTGGGCTGATGCTGATATTGGGCTGATGCTGATATTGGGCTGATGCTGATATTGGGCTGATGCTGATATTGGGCTGATGCTGATATTGGGCTGATGCTGATATTGGGCTGATGCTGATATTGGGCTGATGCTGATATTGGGCTGATGCTGATATTGGGCTGATGCTGATATTGGGCTGATGCTGATATTGGGCTGATGCTGATATTGGGCTGATGCTGATATTGGGCTGATGCTGATATTGGGCTGATGCTGATATTGGGCTGATGCTGATATTGGGCTGATGCTGATATTGGGCTGATGCTGATATTGGGCTGATGCTGATATTGGGCTGATGCTGATATTGGGCTGATGCTGATATTGGGCTGATGCTGATATTGGGCTGATGCTGATATTGGGCTGATGCTGATATTGGGCTGATGCTGATATTGGGCTGATGCTGATATTGGGCTGATGCTGATATTGGGCTGATGCTGATATTGGGCTGATGCTGATATTGGGCTGATGCTGATATTGGGCTGATGCTGATATTGGGCTGATGCTGATATTGGGCTGATGCTGATATTGGGCTGATGCTGATATTGGGCTGATGCTGATATTGGGCTGATGCTGATATTGGGCTGATGCTGATATTGGGCTGATGCTGATATTGGGCTGATGCTGATATTGGGCTGATGCTGATATTGGGCTGATGCTGATATTGGGCTGATGCTGATATTGGGCTGATGCTGATATTGGGCTGATGCTGATATTGGGCTGATGCTGATATTGGGCTGATGCTGATATTGGGCTGATGCTGATATTGGGCTGATGCTGATATTGGGCTGATGCTGATATTGGGCTGATGCTGATATTGGGCTGATGCTGATATTGGGCTGATGCTGATATTGGGCTGATGCTGATATTGGGCTGATGCTGATATTGGGCTGATGCTGATATTGGGCTGATGCTGATATTGGGCTGATGCTGATATTGGGCTGATGCTGATATTGGGCTGATGCTGATATTGGGCTGATGCTGATATTGGGCTGATGCTGATATTGGGCTGATGCTGATATTGGGCTGATGCTGATATTGGGCTGATGCTGATATTGGGCTGATGCTGATATTGGGCTGATGCTGATATTGGGCTGATGCTGATATTGGGCTGATGCTGATATTGGGCTGATGCTGATATTGGGCTGATGCTGATATTGGGCTGATATTGATATTGGGCTGATATAGGCCTGCAGAGTGTCTAGTTTTGAAGATACAGACTCTGCTAAGCAAAAGTGAACAGGGCCAAACTGGGCTTATTTCGCTGTGAAAGTGACATTTAGGCACGGACTTGGAAAACCTTGTCTGAACCCCTCCATCCTTCCTGTAGCTGCTCAGACTCTGCTTCTCTGCCCCCAGCCAAGCTTATAGGCCTGCAGAGTGTCTAGTTTTGAAGATACAGACTCTGCTAAGCAAAAGTGAACAGGGCCAAACTGGGCTTATTTCGCTGTGAAAGTGACATTTAGGCACGGAGTTGGAAAACCTTGTCTGAACCCCTCCATCCTTCCTGTAGCTGCTCAGACTCTGCTTCTCTGCCCCCAGCCAAGCTTATAGGCCTGCAGAGTGTCTAGTTTTGAAGATACAGACTCTGCTAAGCAAAAGTGAACAGGGCCAAACTGGGCTTATTTCGCTGTGAAAGTGACATTTAGGCACGGAGTTGGAAAACCTTGTCTGAACCCCTCCATCCTTCCTGTAGCTGCTCAGACTCTGCTTCTCTGCCCCCAGCCAAGCTTATAGGCCTGCAGAGTGTCTAGTTTTGAAGATACAGACTCTGCTAAGCAAAAGTGAACAGGGCCAAACTGGGCTTATTTCGCTGTGAAAGTGACATTTAGGCACGGAGTTGGAAAACCTTGTCTGAACCCCTCCATCCTTCCTGTAGCTGCTCAGACTCTGCTTCTCTGCCCCCAGCCAAGCTTATAGGCCTGCAGAGTGTCTAGTTTTGAAGATACAGACTCTGCTAAGCAAAAGTGAACAGGGCCAAACTGGGCTTATTTCGCTGTGAAAGTGACATTTAGGCACGGAGTTGGAAAACCTTGTCTGAACCCCTCCATCCTTCCTGTAGCTGCTCAGACTCTGCTTCTCTGCCCCCAGCCAAGCTTATAGGCCTGCAGAGTGTCTAGTTTTGAAGATACAGACTCTGCTAAGCAAAAGTGAACAGGGCCAAACTGGGCTTATTTCGCTGTGAAAGTGACATTTAGGCACGGAGTTGGAAAACCTTGTCTGAACCCCTCCATCCTTCCTGTAGCTGCTCAGACTCTGCTTCTCTGCCCCCAGCCAAGCTTATAGGCCTGCAGAGTGTCTAGTTTTGAAGATACAGACTCTGCTAAGCAAAAGTGAACAGGGCCAAACTGGGCTTATTTCGCTGTGAAAGTGACATTTAGGCACGGAGTTGGAAAACCTTGTCTGAACCCCTCCATCCTTCCTGTAGCTGCTCAGACTCTGCTTCTCTGCCCCCAGCCAAGCTTATAGGCCTGCAGAGTGTCTAGTTTTGAAGATACAGACTCTGCTAAGCAAAAGTGAACAGGGCCAAACTGGGCTTATTTCGCTGTGAAAGTGACATTTAGGCACGGAGTTGGAAAACCTTGTCTGAACCCCTCCATCCTTCCTGTAGCTGCTCAGACTCTGCTTCTCTGCCCCCAGCCAAGCTTATAGGCCTGCAGAGTGTCTAGTTTTGAAGATACAGACTCTGCTAAGCAAAAGTGAACAGGGCCAAACTGGGCTTATTTCGCTGTGAAAGTGACATTTAGGCACGGAGTTGGAAAACCTTGTCTGAACCCCTCCATCCTTCCTGTAGCTGCTCAGACTCTGCTTCTCTGCCCCCAGCCAAGCTTATAGGCCTGCAGAGTGTCTAGTTTTGAAGATACAGACTCTGCTAAGCAAAAGTGAACAGGGCCAAACTGGGCTTATTTCGCTGTGAAAGTGACATTTAGGCACGGAGTTGGAAAACCTTGTCTGAACCCCTCCATCCTTCCTGTAGCTGCTCAGACTCTGCTTCTCTGCCCCCAGCCAAGCTTATAGGCCTGCAGAGTGTCTAGTTTTGAAGATACAGACTCTGCTAAGCAAAAGTGAACAGGGCCAAACTGGGCTTATTTCGCTGTGAAAGTGACATTTAGGCACGGAGTTGGAAAACCTTGTCTGAACCCCTCCATCCTTCCTGTAGCTGCTCAGACTCTGCTTCTCTGCCCCCAGCCAAGCTTATAGGCCTGCAGAGTGTCTAGTTTTGAAGATACAGACTCTGCTAAGCAAAAGTGAACAGGGCCAAACTGGGCTTATTTCGCTGTGAAAGTGACATTTAGGCACGGAGTTGGAAAACCTTGTCTGAACCCCTCCATCCTTCCTGTAGCTGCTCAGACTCTGCTTCTCTGCCCCCAGCCAAGCTTATAGGCCTGCAGAGTGTCTAGTTTTGAAGATACAGAATCTGCTAAGCAAAAGTGAACAGGGCCAAACTGGGCTTATTTCGCTGTGAAAGTGACATTTAGGCACGGAGTTGGAAAACCTTGTCTGAACCCCTCCATCCTTCCTGTAGCTGCTCAGACTCTGCTTCTCTGCCCCCAGCCAAGCTTATAGGCCTGCAGAGTGTCTAGTTTTGAAGATACAGACTCTGCTAAGCAAAAGTGAACAGGGCCAAACTGGGCTTATTTCGCTGTGAAAGTGACATTTAGGCACGGAGTTGGAAAACCTTGTCTGAACCCCTCCATCCTTCCTGTAGCTGCTCAGACTCTGCTTCTCTGCCCCCAGCCAAGCTTATAGGCCTGCAGAGTGTCTAGTTTTGAAGATACAGACTCTGCTAAGCAAAAGTGAACAGGGCCAAACTGGGCTTATTTCGCTGTGAAAGTGACATTTAGGCACGGAGTTGGAAAACCTTGTCTGAACCCCTCCATCCTTCCTGTAGCTGCTCAGACTCTGCTTCTCTGCCCCCAGCCAAGCTTATAGGCCTGCAGAGTGTCTAGTTTTGAAGATACAGACTCTGCTAAGCAAAAGTGAACAGGGCCAAACTGGGCTTATTTCGCTGTGAAAGTGACATTTAGGCACGGAGTTGGAAAACCTTGTCTGAACCCCTCCATCCTTCCTGTAGCTGCTCAGACTCTGCTTCTCTGCCCCCAGCCAAGCTTATAGGCCTGCAGAGTGTCTAGTTTTGAAGATACAGACTCTGCTAAGCAAAAGTGAACAGGGCCAAACTGGGCTTATTTCGCTGTGAAAGTGACATTTAGGCACGGAGTTGGAAAACCTTGTCTGAACCCCTCCATCCTTCCTGTAGCTGCTCAGACTCTGCTTCTCTGCCCCCAGCCAAGCTTATAGGCCTGCAGAGTGTCTAGTTTTGAAGATACAGACTCTGCTAAGCAAAAGTGAACAGGGCCAAACTGGGCTTATTTCGCTGTGAAATTTCGATGTCACTTTCACAGCGAAATAAGCCCAGTTTGGCCCTGTTCACTTTTGCTTAGCAGAGTCTGTATCTTCAAAACTAGACACTCTGCAGGCCTATAAGCTTGGCTGGGGGCAGAGAAGCAGAGTCTGAGCAGCTACAGGAAGGATGGAGGGGTTCAGACAAGGTTTTCCAACTCCGTGCCTAAATGTCACTTTCACAGCGAAATAAGCCCAGTTTGGCCCTGTTCACTTTTGCTTAGCAGAGTCTGTATCTTCAAAACTAGACACTCTGCAGGCCTATAAGCTTGGCTGGGGGCAGAGAAGCAGAGTCTGAGCAGCTACAGGAAGGATGGAGGGGTTCAGACAAGGTTTTCCAACTCCGTGCCTAAATGTCACTTTCACAGCGAAATAAGCCCAGTTTGGCCCTGTTCACTTTTGCTTAGCAGAGTCTGTATCTTCAAAACTAGACACTCTGCAGGCCTATAAGCTTGGCTGGGGGCAGAGAAGCAGAGTCTGAGCAGCTACAGGAAGGATGGAGGGGTTCAGACAAGGTTTTCCAACTCCGTGCCTAAATGTCACTTTCACAGCGAAATAAGCCCAGTTTGGCCCTGTTCACTTTTGCTTAGCAGAGTCTGTATCTTCAAAACTAGACACTCTGCAGGCCTATAAGCTTGGCTGGGGGCAGAGAAGCAGAGTCTGAGCAGCTACAGGAAGGATGGAGGGGTTCAGACAAGGTTTTCCAACTCCGTGCCTAAATGTCACTTTCACAGCGAAATAAGCCCAGTTTGGCCCTGTTCACTTTTGCTTAGCAGAGTCTGTATCTTCAAAACTAGACACTCTGCAGGCCTATAAGCTTGGCTGGGGGCAGAGAAGCAGAGTCTGAGCAGCTACAGGAAGGATGGAGGGGTTCAGACAAGGTTTTCCAACTCCGTGCCTAAATGTCACTTTCACAGCGAAATAAGCCCAGTTTGGCCCTGTTCACTTTTGCTTAGCAGAGTCTGTATCTTCAAAACTAGACACTCTGCAGGCCTATAAGCTTGGCTGGGGGCAGAGAAGCAGAGTCTGAGCAGCTACAGGAAGGATGGAGGGGTTCAGACAAGGTTTTCCAACTCCGTGCCTAAATGTCACTTTCACAGCGAAATAAGCCCAGTTTGGCCCTGTTCACTTTTGCTTAGCAGAGTCTGTATCTTCAAAACTAGACACTCTGCAGGCCTATAAGCTTGGCTGGGGGCAGAGAAGCAGAGTCTGAGCAGCTACAGGAAGGATGGAGGGGTTCAGACAAGGTTTTCCAACTCCGTGCCTAAATGTCACTTTCACAGCGAAATAAGCCCAGTTTGGCCCTGTTCACTTTTGCTTAGCAGAGTCTGTATCTTCAAAACTAGACACTCTGCAGGCCTATAAGCTTGGCTGGGGGCAGAGAAGCAGAGTCTGAGCAGCTACAGGAAGGATGGAGGGGTTCAGACAAGGTTTTCCAACTCCGTGCCTAAATGTCACTTTCACAGCGAAATAAGCCCAGTTTGGCCCTGTTCACTTTTGCTTAGCAGAGTCTGTATCTTCAAAACTAGACACTCTGCAGGCCTATAAGCTTGGCTGGGGGCAGAGAAGCAGAGTCTGAGCAGCTACAGGAAGGATGGAGGGGTTCAGACAAGGTTTTCCAACTCCGTGCCTAAATGTCACTTTCACAGCGAAATAAGCCCAGTTTGGCCCTGTTCACTTTTGCTTAGCAGAGTCTGTATCTTCAAAACTAGACACTCTGCAGGCCTATAAGCTTGGCTGGGGGCAGAGAAGCAGAGTCTGAGCAGCTACAGGAAGGATGGAGGGGTTCAGACAAGGTTTTCCAACTCCGTGCCTAAATGTCACTTTCACAGCGAAATAAGCCCAGTTTGGCCCTGTTCACTTTTGCTTAGCAGAGTCTGTATCTTCAAAACTAGACACTCTGCAGGCCTATAAGCTTGGCTGGGGGCAGAGAAGCAGAGTCTGAGCAGCTACAGGAAGGATGGAGGGGTTCAGACAAGGTTTTCCAACTCCGTGCCTAAATGTCACTTTCACAGCGAAATAAGCCCAGTTTGGCCCTGTTCACTTTTGCTTAGCAGAGTCTGTATCTTCAAAACTAGACACTCTGCAGGCCTATAAGCTTGGCTGGGGGCAGAGAAGCAGAGTCTGAGCAGCTACAGGAAGGATGGAGGGGTTCAGACAAGGTTTTCCAACTCCGTGCCTAAATGTCACTTTCACAGCGAAATAAGCCCAGTTTGGCCCTGTTCACTTTTGCTTAGCAGAGTCTGTATCTTCAAAACTAGACACTCTGCAGGCCTATAAGCTTGGCTGGGGGCAGAGAAGCAGAGTCTGAGCAGCTACAGGAAGGATGGAGGGGTTCAGACAAGGTTTTCCAAGTCCGTGCCTAAATCTCACTTTCACAGCGAAATAAGCCCAGTTTGGCCCTGTTCACTTTTGCTTAGCAGAGTCTGTATCTTCAAAACTAGACACTCTGCAGGCCTATATCAGCCCAATATCAATATCAGCCCAATATCAATATCAGCCCAATATCAGCATCAGCCCAATATCAGCATCAGCCCAATATCAGCATCAGCCCAATATCAGCATCAGCCCAATATCAGCATCAGCCCAATATCAGCATCAGCCCAATATCAGCATCAGCCCAATATCAGCATCAGCCCAATATCAGCATCAGCCCAATATCAGCATCAGCCCAATATCAGCATCAGCCCAATATCAGCATCAGCCCAATATCAGCATCAGCCCAATATCAGCATCAGCCCAATATCAGCATCAGCCCAATATCAGCATCAGCCCAATATCAGCATCAGCCCAATATCAGCATCAGCCCAATATCAGCATCAGCCCAATATCAGCATCAGCCCAATATCAGCATCAGCCCAATATCAGCATCAGCCCAATATCAGCATCAGCCCAATATCAGCACCAGCCCAATATCAGCATCAGCCCAATATCAGCATCAGCCCAATATCAGCATCAGCCCAATATCAGCATCAGCCCAATATCAGCATCAGCCCAATATCAGCATCAGCCCAATATCAGCATCAGCCCAATATCAGCATCAGCCCAATATCAGCATCAGCCCAATATCAGCATCAGCCCAATATCAGCATCAGCCCAATATCAGCATCAGCCCAATATCAGCATCAGCCCAATATCAGCATCAGCCCAATATCAGCATCAGCCCAATATCAGCATCAGCCCAATATCAGCATCAGCCCAATATCAGCATCAGCCCAATATCAGCATCAGCCCAATATCAGCATCAGCCCAATATCAGCATCAGCCCAATATCAGCATCAGCCCAATATCAGCATCAGCCCAATATCAGCATCAGCCCAATATCAGCATCAGCCCAATATCAGCATCAGCCCAATATCAGCATCAGCCCAATATCAGCATCAGCCCAATATCAGCATCAGCCCAATATCAGCATCAGCCCAATATCAGCATCAGCCCAATATCAGCATCAGCCCAATATCAGCATCAGCCCAATATCAGCATCAGCCCAATATCAGCATCAGCCCAATATCAGCATCAGCCCAATATCAGCATCAGCCCAATATCAGCATCAGCCCAATATCAGCATCAGCCCAATATCAGCATCAGCCCAATATCAGCATCAGCCCAATATCAGCATCAGCCCAATATCAGCATCAGCCCAATATCAGCATCAGCCCAATATCAGCATCAGCCCAATATCAGCATCAGCCCAATATCAGCATCAGCCCAATATCAGCATCAGCCCAATATCAGCATCAGCCCAATATCAGCATCAGCCCAATATCAGCATCAGCCCAATATCAGCATCAGCCCAATATCAGCATCAGCCCAATATCAGCATCAGCCCAATATCAGCATCAGCCCAATATCAGCATCAGCCCAATATCAGCATCAGCCCAATATCAGCATCAGCCCAATATCAGCATCAGCCCAATATCAGCATCAGCCCAATATCAGCATCAGCCCAATATCAGCATCAGCCCAATATCAGCATCAGCCCAATATCAGCATCAGCCCAATATCAGCATCAGCCCAATATCAGCATCAGCCCAATATCAGCATCAGCCCAATATCAGCATCAGCCCTAGACACTCTGCAGGCCTATAAGCTTGGCTGGGGGCAGAGAAGCAGCCCAATATGATATAATATCAGCTGATGCTGATATTGGGCTGATGCTGATATTGGGCTGATGCTGATATTGGGCTGATGCTGATATTGGGCTGATGCTGATATTGGGCTGATGCTGATATTGGGCTGATGCTGATATTGGGCTGATGCTGATATTGGGCTGATGCTGATATTGGGCTGATGCTGATATTGGGCTGATGCTGATATTGGGCTGATGCTGATATTGGGCTGATGCTGATATTGGGCTGATGCTGATATTGGGCTGATGCTGATATTGGGCTGATGCTGATATTGGGCTGATGCTGATATTGGGCTGATGCTGATATTGGGCTGATGCTGATATTGGGCTGATGCTGATATTGGGCTGATGCTGATATTGGGCTGATGCTGATATTGGGCTGATGCTGATATTGGGCTGATGCTGATATTGGGCTGATGCTGATATTGGGCTGATGCTGATATTGGGCTGATGCTGATATTGGGCTGATGCTGATATTGGGCTGATGCTGATATTGGGCTGATGCTGATATTGGGCTGATGCTGATATTGGGCTGATGCTGATATTGGGCTGATGCTGATATTGGGCTGATGCTGATATTGGGCTGATGCTGATATTGGGCTGATGCTGATATTGGGCTGATGCTGATATTGGGCTGATGCTGATATTGGGCTGATGCTGATATTGGGCTGATGCTGATATTGGGCTGATGCTGATATTGGGCTGATGCTGATATTGGGCTGATGCTGATATTGGGCTGATGCTGATATTGGGCTGATGCTGATATTGGGCTGATGCTGATATTGGGCTGATGCTGATATTGGGCTGATGCTGATATTGGGCTGATGCTGATATTGGGCTGATGCTGATATTGGGCTGATGCTGATATTGGGCTGATGCTGATATTGGGCTGATGCTGATATTGGGCTGATGCTGATATTGGGCTGATGCTGATATTGGGCTGATGCTGATATTGGGCTGATGCTGATATTGGGCTGATGCTGATATTGGGCTGATGCTGATATTGGGCTGATGCTGATATTGGGCTGATGCTGATATTGGGCTGATGCTGATATTGGAGCTGATGCTGATATTGGGCTGATGCTGATATTGGGCTGATGCTGATATTGGGCTGATGCTGATATTGGGCTGATGCTGATATTGGGCTGAATGCTGATATTGGGCTGATGCTGATATTGGGCTGATGCTGATATTGGGCTGATGCTGATATTGGGCTGATGCTGATATTGGGCTGATGCTGATATTGGGCTGATGCTGATATTGGGCTGATGCTGATATTGGGCTGATGCTGATATTGGGCTGATGCTGATATTGGGCTGATGCTGATATTGGGCTGATGCTGATATTGGGCTGATGCTGATATTGGGCTGATGCTGATATTGGGCTGATGCTGATATTGGGCTGATGCTGATATTGGGCTGATGCTGATATTGGGCTGATGCTGATATTGGGCTGATGCTGATATTGGGCTGATGCTGATATTGGGCTGATGCTGATATTGGGCTGATGCTGATATTGGGCTGATGCTGATATTGGGCTGATGCTGATATTGGGCTGATGCTGATATTGGGCTGATGCTGATATTGGGCTGATGCTGATATTGGGCTGATGCTGATATTGGGCTGATGCTGATATTGGGCTGATGCTGATATTGGGCTGATGCTGATATTGGGCTGATGCTGATATTGGGCTGATGCTGATATTGGGCTGATGCTGATATTGGCTGATGCTGATATTGGGCTGATGCTGATATTGGGCTGATGCTGATATTGGGCTGATGCTGATATTGGGCTGATGCTGATATTGGGCTGATGCTGATATTGGGCTGATGCTGATATTGGGCTGATATTGATATTGGGCTGATATTGATATTGGCTGATATAGGCCTGCAGAGTGTCTAGTTTTGAAGATACAGACTCTGCTAAGCAAAAGTGAACAGGGCCAAACTGGGCTTATTTCGCTGTGAAAGTGAGATTTAGGCACGGACTTGGAAAACCTTGTCTGAACCCCTCCATCCTTCCTGTAGCTGCTCAGACTCTGCTTCTCTGCCCCCAGCCAAGCTTATAGGCCTGCAGAGTGTCTAGTTTTGAAGATACAGACTCTGCTAAGCAAAAGTGAACAGGGCCAAACTGGGCTTATTTCGCTGTGAAAGTGACATTTAGGCACGGAGTTGGAAAACCTTGTCTGAACCCCTCCATCCTTCCTGTAGCTGCTCAGACTCTGCTTCTCTGCCCCCAGCCAAGCTTATAGGCCTGCAGAGTGTCTAGTTTTGAAGATACAGACTCTGCTAAGCAAAAGTGAACAGGGCCAAACTGGGCTTATTTCGCTGTGAAAGTGACATTTAGGCACGGAGTTGGAAAACCTTGTCTGAACCCCTCCATCCTTCCTGTAGCTGCTCAGACTCTGCTTCTCTGCCCCCAGCCAAGCTTATAGGCCTGCAGAGTGTCTAGTTTTGAAGATACAGACTCTGCTAAGCAAAAGTGAACAGGGCCAAACTGGGCTTATTTCGCTGTGAAAGTGACATTTAGGCACGGAGTTGGAAAACCTTGTCTGAACCCCTCCATCCTTCCTGTAGCTGCTCAGACTCTGCTTCTCTGCCCCCAGCCAAGCTTATAGGCCTGCAGAGTGTCTAGTTTTGAAGATACAGACTCTGCTAAGCAAAAGTGAACAGGGCCAAACTGGGCTTATTTCGCTGTGAAAGTGACATTTAGGCACGGAGTTGGAAAACCTTGTCTGAACCCCTCCATCCTTCCTGTAGCTGCTCAGACTCTGCTTCTCTGCCCCCAGCCAAGCTTATAGGCCTGCAGAGTGTCTAGTTTTGAAGATACAGACTCTGCTAAGCAAAAGTGAACAGGGCCAAACTGGGCTTATTTCGCTGTGAAAGTGACATTTAGGCACGGAGTTGGAAAACCTTGTCTGAACCCCTCCATCCTTCCTGTAGCTGCTCAGACTCTGCTTCTCTGCCCCCAGCCAAGCTTATAGGCCTGCAGAGTGTCTAGTTTTGAAGATACAGACTCTGCTAAGCAAAAGTGAACAGGGCCAAACTGGGCTTATTTCGCTGTGAAAGTGACATTTAGGCACGGAGTTGGAAAACCTTGTCTGAACCCCTCCATCCTTCCTGTAGCTGCTCAGACTCTGCTTCTCTGCCCCCAGCCAAGCTTATAGGCCTGCAGAGTGTCTAGTTTTGAAGATACAGACTCTGCTAAGCAAAAGTGAACAGGGCCAAACTGGGCTTATTTCGCTGTGAAAGTGACATTTAGGCACGGAGTTGGAAAACCTTGTCTGAACCCCTCCATCCTTCCTGTAGCTGCTCAGACTCTGCTTCTCTGCCCCCAGCCAAGCTTATAGGCCTGCAGAGTGTCTAGTTTTGAAGATACAGACTCTGCTAAGCAAAAGTGAACAGGGCCAAACTGGGCTTATTTCGCTGTGAAAGTGACATTTAGGCACGGAGTTGGAAAACCTTGTCTGAACCCCTCCATCCTTCCTGTAGCTGCTCAGACTCTGCTTCTCTGCCCCCAGCCAAGCTTATAGGCCTGCAGAGTGTCTAGTTTTGAAGATACAGACTCTGCTAAGCAAAAGTGAACAGGGCCAAACTGGGCTTATTTCGCTGTGAAAGTGACATTTAGGCACGGAGTTGGAAAACCTTGTCTGAACCCCTCCATCCTTCCTGTAGCTGCTCAGACTCTGCTTCTCTGCCCCCAGCCAAGCTTATAGGCCTGCAGAGTGTCTAGTTTTGAAGATACAGACTCTGCTAAGCAAAAGTGAACAGGGCCAAACTGGGCTTATTTCGCTGTGAAAGTGACATTTAGGCACGGAGTTGGAAACCTTGTCTGAACCCCTCCATCCTTCCTGTAGCTGCTCAGACTCTGCTTCTCTGCCCCCAGCCAAGCTTATAGGCCTGCAGAGTGTCTAGTTTTGAAGATACAGACTCTGCTAAGCAAAAGTGAACAGGGCCAAACTGGGCTTATTTCGCTGTGAAAGTGACATTTAGGCACGGAGTTGGAAAACCTTGTCTGAACCCCTCCATCCTTCCTGTAGCTGCTCAGACTCTGCTTCTCTGCCCCCAGCCAAGCTTATAGGCCTGCAGAGTGTCTAGTTTTGAAGATACAGACTCTGCTAAGCAAAAGTGAACAGGGCCAAACTGGGCTTATTTCGCTGTGAAAGTGACATTTAGGCACGGAGTTGGAAAACCTTGTCTGAACCCCTCCATCCTTCCTGTAGCTGCTCAGACTCTGCTTCTCTGCCCCCCAGCCAAGCTTATAGGCCTGCAGAGTGTCTAGTTTTGAAGATACAGACTCTGCTAAGCAAAAGTGAACAGGGCCAAACTGGGCTTATTTCGCTGTGAAAGTGACATTTAGGCACGGAGTTGGAAAACCTTGTCTGAACCCCTCCATCCTTCCTGTAGCTGCTCAGACTCTGCTTCTCTGCCCCCAGCCAAGCTTATAGGCCTGCAGAGTGTCTAGTTTTGAAGATACAGACTCTGCTAAGCAAAAGTGAACAGGGCCAAACTGGGCTTATTTCGCTGTGAAAGTGACATTTAGGCACGGAGTTGGAAAACCTTGTCTGAACCCCTCCATCCTTCCTGTAGCTGCTCAGACTCTGCTTCTCTGCCCCCAGCCAAGCTTATAGGCCTGCAGAGTGTCTAGTTTTGAAGATACAGACTCTGCTAAGCAAAAGTGAACAGGGCCAAACTGGGCTTATTTCGCTGTGAAAGTGACATTTAGGCACGGAGTTGGAAAACCTTGTCTGAACCCCTCCATCCTTCCTGTAGCTGCTCAGACTCTGCTTCTCTGCCCCCAGCCAAGCTTATAGGCCTGCAGAGTGTCTAGTTTTGAAGATACAGACTCTGCTAAGCAAAAGTGAACAGGGCCAAACTGGGCTTATTTCGCTGTGAAAGTGACATTTAGGCACGGAGTTGGAAAACCTTGTCTGAACCCCTCCATCCTTCCTGTAGCTGCTCAGACTCTGCTTCTCTGCCCCCAGCCAAGCTTATAGGCCTGCAGAGTGTCTAGTTTTGAAGATACAGACTCTGCTAAGCAAAAGTGAACAGGGCCAAACTGGGCTTATTTCGCTGTGAAAGTGACATTTAGGCACGGAGTTGGAAAACCTTGTCTGAACCCCTCCATCCTTCCTGTAGCTGCTCAGACTCTGCTTCTCTGCCCCCAGCCAAGCTTATAGGCCTGCAGAGTGTCTAGTTTTGAAGATACAGACTCTGCTAAGCAAAAGTGAACAGGGCCAAACTGGGCTTATTTCGCTGTGAAAGTGACATTTAGGCACGGAGTTGGAAAACCTTGTCTGAACCCCTCCATCCTTCCTGTAGCTGCTCAGACTCTGCTTCTCTGCCCCCAGCCAAGCTTATAGGCCTGCAGAGTGTCTAGTTTTGAAGATACAGACTCTGCTAAGCAAAAGTGAACAGGGCCAAACTGGGCTTATTTCGCTGTGAAAGTGACATTTAGGCACGGAGTTGGAAAACCTTGTCTGAACCCCTCCATCCTTCCTGTAGCTGCTCAGACTCTGCTTCTCTGCCCCCAGCCAAGCTTATAGGCCTGCAGAGTGTCTAGTTTTGAAGATACAGACTCTGCTAAGCAAAAAGTTGAACAGGGCCAAACTGGGCTTATTTCGCTGTGAAAGTGACATTTAGGCACGGAGTTTGAAAACCTTGTCTGAACCCCTCCATCCTTCCTGTAGCTGCTCAGACTCTGCTTCTCTGCCCCCAGCCAAGCTTATAGGCCTGCAGAGTGTCTAGTTTTGAAGATACAGGACTCTGCTAAGCAAAAAGTGATTAGGCCAATCTGGCTCTATTTCGCTGTGAAAGGTACCTTTAGGCACGGAGTTGGAAAACCTTGTCTGAACCCATCCTTCCTGTAGCTGCTCAGACTCTGCTTCTCTGCCCCCAGCCAAGCTTATAGGCCTGCAGAGTGTCTAGTTTTGAAGATACAGACTCTGCTAAGCAAAAGTGAACAGGGCCAAACTGGGCTTATTTCGCTGTGAAAGTGACATTTAGGCACGGAGTTGGAAAACCTTGTCTGAACCCCTCCATCCTTCCTGTAGCTGCTCAGACTCTGCTTCTCTGCCCCCAGCCAAGCTTATAGGCCTGCAGAGTGTCTAGTTTTGAAGATACAGACTCTGCTAAGCAAAAGTGAACAGGGCCAAACTGGGCTTATTTCGCTGTGAAAGTGACATTTAGGCACGGAGTTGGAAAACCTTGTCTGAACCCCTCCATCCTTCCTGTAGCTGCTCAGACTCTGCTTCTCTGCCCCCAGCCAAGCTTATAGGCCTGCAGAGTGTCTAGTTTTGAAGATACAGACTCTGCTAAGCAAAAGTGAACAGGGCCAAACTGGGCTTATTTCGCTGTGAAAGTGACATTTAGGCACGGAGTTGGAAAACCTTGTCTGAACCCCTCCATCCTTCCTGTAGCTGCTCAGACTCTGCTTCTCTGCCCCCAGCCAAGCTTATAGGCCTGCAGAGTGTCTAGTTTTGAAGATACAGACTCTGCTAAGCAAAAGTGAACAGGGCCAAACTGGGCTTATTTCGCTGTGAAAGTGACATTTAGGCACGGAGTTGGAAAACCTTGTCTGAACCCCTCCATCCTTCCTGTAGCTGCTCAGACTCTGCTTCTCTGCCCCCAGCCAAGCTTATAGGCCTGCAGAGTGTCTAGTTTTGAAGATACAGACTCTGCTAAGCAAAAGTGAACAGGGCCAAACTGGGCTTATTTCGCTGTGAAAGTGACATCGAAATTTCACAGCGAAATAAGCCCAGTTTGGCCCTGTTCACTTTTGCTTAGCAGAGTCTGTATCTTCAAAACTAGACACTCTGCAGGCCTATAAGCTTGGCTGGGGGCAGAGAAGCAGAGTCTGAGCAGCTACAGGAAGGATGGAGGGGTTCAGACAAGGTTTTCCAACTCCGTGCCTAAATGTCACTTTCACAGCGAAATAAGCCCAGTTTGGCCCTGTTCACTTTTGCTTAGCAGAGTCTGTATCTTCAAAACTAGACACTCTGCAGGCCTATAAGCTTGGCTGGGGGCAGAGAAGCAGAGTCTGAGCAGCTACAGGAAGGATGGAGGGGTTCAGACAAGGTTTTCCAACTCCGTGCCTAAATGTCACTTTCACAGCGAAATAAGCCCAGTTTGGCCCTGTTCACTTTTGCTTAGCAGAGTCTGTATCTTCAAAACTAGACACTCTGCAGGCCTATAAGCTTGGCTGGGGGCAGAGAAGCAGAGTCTGAGCAGCTACAGGAAGGATGGAGGGGTTCAGACAAGGTTTTCCAACTCCGTGCCTAAATGTCACTTTCACAGCGAAATAAGCCCAGTTTGGCCCTGTTCACTTTTGCTTAGCAGAGTCTGTATCTTCAAAACTAGACACTCTGCAGGCCTATAAGCTTGGCTGGGGGCAGAGAAGCAGAGTCTGAGCAGCTACAGGAAGGATGGAGGGGTTCAGAAAAGGTTTTCCAACTCCGTGCCTAAATGTCACTTTCACAGCGAAATAAGCCCAGTTTGGCCCTGTTCACTTTTGCTTAGCAGAGTCTGTATCTTCAAAACTAGACACTCTGCAGGCCTATAAGCTTGGCTGGGGGCAGAGAAGCAGAGTCTGAGCAGCTACAGGAAGGATGGAGGGGTTCAGACAAGGTTTTCCAACTCCGTGCCTAAATGTCACTTTCACAGCGAAATAAGCCCAGTTTGGCCCTGTTCACTTTTGCTTAGCAGAGTCTGTATCTTCAAAACTAGACACTCTGCAGGCCTATAAGCTTGGCTGGGGGCAGAGAAGCAGAGTCTGAGCAGCTACAGGAAGGATGGAGGGGTTCAGACAAGGTTTTCCAACTCCGTGCCTAAATGTCACTTTCACAGCGAAATAAGCCCAGTTTGGCCCTGTTCACTTTTGCTTAGCAGAGTCTGTATCTTCAAAACTAGACACTCTGCAGGCCTATAAGCTTGGCTGGGGGCAGAGAAGCAGAGTCTGAGCAGCTACAGGAAGGATGGAGGGGTTCAGACAAGGTTTTCCAACTCCGTGCCTAAATGTCACTTTCACAGCGAAATAAGCCCAGTTTGGCCCTGTTCACTTTTGCTTAGCAGAGTCTGTATCTTCAAAACTAGACACTCTGCAGGCCTATAAGCTTGGCTGGGGGCAGAGAAGCAGAGTCTGAGCAGCTACAGGAAGGATGGAGGGGTTCAGACAAGGTTTTCCAACTCCGTGCCTAAATGTCACTTTCACAGCGAAATAAGCCCAGTTTGGCCCTGTTCACTTTTGCTTAGCAGAGTCTGTATCTTCAAAACTAGACACTCTGCAGGCCTATAAGCTTGGCTGGGGGCAGAGAAGCAGAGTCTGAGCAGCTACAGGAAGGATGGAGGGGTTCAGACAAGGTTTTCCAACTCCGTGCCTAAATGTCACTTTCACAGCGAAATAAGCCCAGTTTGGCCCTGTTCACTTTTGCTTAGCAGAGTCTGTATCTTCAAAACTAGACACTCTGCAGGCCTATAAGCTTGGCTGGGGGCAGAGAAGCAGAGTCTGAGCAGCTACAGGAAGGATGGAGGGGTTCAGACAAGGTTTTCCAACTCCGTGCCTAAATGTCACTTTCACAGCGAAATAAGCCCAGTTTGGCCCTGTTCACTTTTGCTTAGCAGAGTCTGTATCTTCAAAACTAGACACTCTGCAGGCCTATAAGCTTGGCTGGGGGCAGAGAAGCAGAGTCTGAGCAGCTACAGGAAGGATGGAGGGGTTCAGACAAGGTTTTCCAACTCGTGCCTAAATGTCACTTTCACAGCGAAATAAGCCCAGTTTGGCCCTGTTCACTTTTGCTTAGCAGAGTCTGTATCTTCAAAACTAGACACTCTGCAGGCCTATAAGCTTGGCTGGGGGCAGAGAAGCAGAGTCTGAGCAGCTACAGGAAGGATGGAGGGGTTCAGACAAGGTTTTCCAACTCCGTGCCTAAATGTCACTTTCACAGCGAAATAAGCCCAGTTTGGCCCTGTTCACTTTTGCTTAGCAGAGTCTGTATCTTCAAAACTAGACACTCTGCAGGCCTATAAGCTTGGCTGGGGGCAGAGAAGCAGAGTCTGAGCAGCTACAGGAAGGATGGAGGGGTTCAGACAAGGTTTTCCAACTCCGTGCCTAAATGTCACTTTCACAGCGAAATAAGCCCAGTTTGGCCCTGTTCACTTTTGCTTAGCAGAGTCTGTATCTTCAAAACTAGACACTCTGCAGGCCTATAAGCTTGGCTGGGGGCAGAGAAGCAGAGTCTGAGCAGCTACAGGAAGGATGGAGGGGTTCAGACAAGGTTTTCCAACTCCGTGCCTAAATGTCACTTTCACAGCGAAATAAGCCCAGTTTGGCCCTGTTCACTTTTGCTTAGCAGAGTCTGTATCTTCAAAACTAGACACTCTGCAGGCCTATAAGCTTGGCTGGGGGCAGAGAAGCAGAGTCTGAGCAGCTACAGGAAGGATGGAGGGGTTCAGACAAGGTTTTCCAACTCCGTGCCTAAATGTCACTTTCACAGCGAAATAAGCCCAGTTTGGCCCTGTTCACTTTTGCTTAGCAGAGTCTGTATCTTCAAAACTAGACACTCTGCAGGCCTATAAGCTTGGCTGGGGGCAGAGAAGCAGAGTCTGAGCAGCTACAGGAAGGATGGAGGGGTTCAGACAAGGTTTTCCAACTCCGTGCCTAAATGTCACTTTCACAGCGAAATAAGCCCAGTTTGGCCCTGTTCACTTTTGCTTAGCAGAGTCTGTATCTTCAAAACTAGACACTCTGCAGGCCTATAAGCTTGGCTGGGGGCAGAGAAGCAGAGTCTGAGCAGCTACAGGAAGGATGGAGGGGTTCAGACAAGGTTTTCCAAGTCCGTGCCTAAATGTCACTTTCACAGCGAAATAAGCCCAGTTTGGCCCTGTTCACTTTTGCTTAGCAGAGTCTGTATCTTCAAAACTAGACACTCTGCAGGCCTATATCAGCCCAATATCAATATCAGCCCAATATCAATATCAGCCCAATATCAGCATCAGCCCAATATCAGCATCAGCCCAATATCAGCATCAGCCCAATATCAGCATCAGCCCAATATCAGCATCAGCCCAATATCAGCATCAGCCCAATATCAGCATCAGCCCAATATCAGCATCAGCCCAATATCAGCATCAGCCCAATATCAGCATCAGCCAATATCAGCATCAGCCCAATATCAGCATCAGCCCAATATCAGCATCAGCCCAATATCAGCATCAGCCCAATATCAGCATCAGCCCAATATCAGCATCAGCCCAATATCAGCATCAGCCCAATATCAGCATCAGCCCAATATCAGCATCAGCCCAATATCAGCATCAGCCCAATATCAGCATCAGCCCAATATCAGCATCAGCCCAATATCAGCATCAGCCCAATATCAGCATCAGCCCAATATCAGCATCAGCCCAATATCAGCATCAGCCCAATATCAGCATCAGCCCAATATCAGCATCAGCCCCAATATCAGCATCAGCCCAATATCAGCATCAGCCCAATATCAGCATCAGCCCAATATCAGCATCAGCCCAATATCAGCATCAGCCCAATATCAGCATCAGCCCAATATCAGCATCAGCCCAATATCAGCATCAGCCCAATATCAGCATCAGCCCAATATCAGCATCAGCCCAATATCAGCATCAGCCCAATATCAGCATCAGCCCAATATCAGCATCAGCCCAATATCAGCATCAGCCCAATATCAGCATCAGCCCAATATCAGCATCAGCCCAATATCAGCATCAGCCCCAATATCAGCATCAGCCCAATATCAGCATCAGCCCAATATCAGCATCAGCCCAATATCAGCATCAGCCCAATATCAGCATCAGCCCAATATCAGCATCAGCCCAATATCAGCATCAGCCCAATATCAGCATCAGCCCAATATCAGCATCAGCCCAATATCAGCATCAGCCCAATATCAGCATCAGCCCAATATCAGCATCAGCCCAATATCAGCATCAGCCCAATATCAGCATCAGCCCAATATCAGCATCAGCCCAATATCAGCATCAGCCCAATATCAGCATCAGCCCAATATCAGCATCAGCCCAATATCAGCATCAGCCCAATATCAGCATCAGCCCAATATCAGCATCAGCCCAATATCAGCATCAGCCCAATATCAGCATCAGCCCAATATCAGCATCAGCCCAATATCAGCATCAGCCCAATATCAGCATCAGCCCAATATCAGCATCAGCCCAATATCAGCATCAGCCCAATATCAGCATCAGCCCAATATCAGCATCAGCCCAATATCAGCATCAGCCCAATATCAGCATCAGCCCAATATCAGCATCAGCCCAATATCAGCATCAGCCCAATATCAGCATCAGCCCAATATCAGCATCAGCCCAATATCAGCATCAGCCCAATATCAGCATCAGCCCAATATCAGCATCAGCCCAATATCAGCATCAGCCCAATATCAGCATCAGCCCAATATCAGCATCAGCCCAATATCAGCATCAGCCCAATATCAGCATCAGCCCAATATCAGCATCAGCCCAATATCAGCATCAGCCCAATATCAGCATCAGCCCAATATCAGCATCAGCCCAATATCAGCATCAGCCCAATATCAGCATCAGCCCAATATCAGCATCAGCCCAATATCAGCATCAGCCCAATATCAGCATCAGCCCAATATCAGCATCAGCCCAATATCAGCATCAGCCCAATATCAGCATCAGCCCAATATCAGCATCAGCCCAATATCAGCATCAGCCCAATATCAGCAT
>NW_027637378.1:0-1000 GCF_951216825.1 Electrona antarctica | reverse complement strand
TATACATAATTATCAACTTACTTTTGTAAAAAAAGGTTTAGGGAGAAATTCCCCTTTAACGGTATGTTCTATCAATTACACATTGATACAAAAACATTGTCATCAAATGATTGGCTTAGGAATGTAACAAATAAAAATACTACTACTGCTTTAAACAGACTTTGAACAGATGGAAAACTACAGCTAAACTATTGCAGAGTGACCCATTATGTTACCTTCAACAATCCAGTTTCTAGTATCAGCCTTCTGCAGTATAGATAGATATGCTCGAGGCTGTTTGAGAAGGCTATACAATAAAGATACAAGGAATTCTCAGTGTTGTCACTGCCGTGCGGACATGTTTCAGACTCAACATAAGCTGCACAGCAGTGTATCAAAGACGGTGTATCAACAAAGTATAAAATATGGTTAACCCATTTTTGGGCGGGAACCCCTTTTGGTGTTAGCATTATGTTATGCTTTAGCTATTGAAAAATAGCAGATCTACAAGCTCATAGCGTGCCACCGAGTGGCGCGCTACAAGCTTGTAGGTCTGCTATTTTTGAAAAATCGAAGAACGACTGACATAGAAACATAGCTTTTTCAGAAAACTGTCAGGATGTAGAAGACATTTTATAGAATCTGATCTCAGGTCAAAATGGTAAAGTGGAAAGAGGTTAAAATGATTGTGACACTATATGAACAATTTTTGCTGGGGACCCCCCTGGAACCCCCTCAAGAACCCCTGGGGTCCCCGGACCCCTGGAACCCCCTCAAGAACCCCTGGGGTCCCCGGACCCCTGGAACCCCCTCAAGAACCCCTGGGGTCCCCGGACCCCTGGAACCCCCTCAAGAACCCCTGGGGTCCCCGGACGCCCTCCCACACGAGCAACTGTAGGAGTCAGCAGTAACAGGGACTGTATGTGAGTTATAATTAAATTAAAAAATACATTTAAGAAAGGATTACAAATGTACTAATCTGCCTACAATTGCCAAAGCCAAACATTGAAGACCCCCACCC
>NW_027637379.1:37500-59872 GCF_951216825.1 Electrona antarctica | reverse complement strand
CCTATGTAATGACATCACCACAATGACTTCATCGCCACCGTGTCCTTTAAAATGAAACGTAAACTCAACTAAATGTCATTTAGACGCTTTTAACGACAGAGCCTGGACGGAAGCTGCCCTGGACTGGTTGGTACTGTGCTCGCGATAAATTTGCTTTCGACTGCCATCGACATTCCTCGATTGGTCGACTAAACTCGCTGTCTTTGTGTCTTAGACGCCACTGGACCGATATAAGCGACGGCCCACGCATCAGGACTCTTTTAACGATGTGAGAAATGTTCTGCTGGACGTCACATCTGAGGGGAGAAACCGAGAGATGTCATGATGCTGCCGTTGCAGTGGAGAACAAGGTGTACAGTTGGTGGCAGCAACGGTAACCAGGTCTTCAATGATGTGTGGAAATTCAGTCCAGAGACCTTCTCCTGGAAGAAGGTTGAGACCAAGGGGAAAGGTCCATGTCCAATGCGTGGTATGAGCTGTTGCATTGTGGGAGATCATATCATCCTCTTTGGAGGGAAGAAAGGAGATCACACTGCCTCTGATGAGCTGTTCATCTTAGACTTGAGTCCTAGTCTGAAGACGTTATGCAAGGTAGCAGTTATCCAGTACGGTCTGGAGCAGTCTGGACTCCCACACAACGTCAGATGGGAAGTAGCGGCCATGACTACCAACCGCAAATGACAAAAGAAAAGAAAGAAAGGAAACAGAAACACACTACAGAAACTAACGAGGAGAAATTGCATATTCGTTTTGCTGTTTGTGATAATTGGGATGTGTTTTGTTTTTTTACTACTCAAGCTCATCTCTACTCAACAAATAGAAATTAAGAAATTGTCTCCCATATTTTTGGCTGTAACTGCGCCGCTCACCTCACACTAGTGTGATCTGTATTAATATCAACATTTGACTGAGAGCCTTAGGGTTAGGGTTAGGGTTAGGGTTACCTGCCATCACGCAAAATCTAGCTTTTCACCAGAAGAGAAAAACCTTTTTTTTGAGTGGTGCAACCACTCCCTTACGGAGTTATGTGTGTGGTTGTGTGGGTGGCTGCCTGGCTGGGTATGAGCACGTAAACAGCATGGTTGTTTTTCACCACCTGTGCGCCATCTAAAACACACACAAACACACACGCACATATTAACTATGATGATTTCAGGTGTGCCAGTACAGTACAGTGACAGTAGAGTACAGTACAGTACAGTAGAGGGTACAGCATAGAGAGACCGCCACACGGTAACTCTGTCATTTCTCAACCGTGGTTGAGAAATTACCTTGGGTGCGTTCCTGTGGGTCTGGACCCCCAGTGACCCCCACGCACCACTCACTTCACACAGGTGTTATTTTTTTTTTGTTCAGAAATTATAGTAGAAGTGAACCTTTCAAGCCTGTTTTCTCAACTCTCTGTTTCTCTGCAGACATTACTCTATAAGCCATATCTCCAAAACTGGAGGATCAAACTGAACAACCAATATGTACATTTGTACAAAAATAAAATGGCAGTCCCTCAGTCAAATTTAGTCACAATAGGGCTTTGATGCAGACTCCAAACACCATGGGGTGAAGCTAGTAACAATAATGGTTTGCATTTTTCCAAGTGCTCAAAACGCTTTACAATGGTTCATTCATTCATACATTGGGAGGTGAATGTTCATTCATTCATACATTGGGAGGTGAAGGTTCATTCATTCATACATTGGGAGGTGAATGTTCATTCATTCATACATTGGGAGGTGAAGGTTCATTCATTCATACATTGGGAGGTGAAGGTTCATTCATTCATACATTGGGAGGTGAACGTTCATTCATTCATACATTGGGAGGTGAAGGTCCATTCATTCATACATTGGGAGGTGAAGGTTCATTCATTCATACATTGGGAGGTGAAGGTTCATTCATTCATACATTGGGAGGTGAATGTTCATTCATTCATACATTTGGAGGTGAAGGTTCATTCATCATACATTGGGAGGTGAATGGTTCATTCATTCATACATTGGTAGGTGAAGGTCCATTCATTCATACATTGGGAGGTGAAGGTTCATTCATCATACATTGGGAGGTGAATGGTTCATTCATTCATACATTGGGAGGTGAATGTTCATTCATTCATACATTGGGAGGTGAAGGTTCATTCATTCATACATTGGGAGGTGAAGGTTCATTAATTCATACATTGGGAGGTGAAGGTTCATTAATTCATACATTGGGAGGTGAATGTTCATTCATTCACACATTGGGAGGTGAAGGTTCATTCATTCATACATTGGGAGGTGAACGTTCATTCATTCATACATTGGGAGGTGAAGGTTCATTCATTCATACATTGGGAGGTGAAGGTTCATTAATTCATACATTGGGAGGTGAATGTTCATTCATTCATACATTGGGAGGTGAAGGTTCATTCATTCATACATTGGGAGGTGAAGGTTCATTCATTCATACATTGGGAGGTGAAGTGGTGAACAGTCGACGCCAGCGTCCTCACTTCACACATTCACACACCGACCGACTCATTGGAGACAGTGTAGGGTTCAATGTCTTGCCCAAGGACACTTCTACATGTGGACAGGAGGAGGAGCCGGGATTCCACACACACACACACACACACACACACACGCGCACGCGCACACGCACACGCACACGCACACACACACTCCATTGGATTCGGATTTGACCAGGAGAAGCTAAAGAAGCTAAAAGAAGAAAACACAACAGTGAGATAAATCTAGCCCTCTCACACGCGCACACGCACACACACACACACACACATACACATACACACACGCACATGCGCACGCACACGCACACGCGCGCACACGCACACGCACGCGCACACGCACGCACGCGCACACGCACACACACACGCGCGCACACGCACACGCACACGCGTGCACGCGCACGCGCACACGCACACGCACACGCACACGCACACACACACTCCATTGGATTCCTGAGGAAGAGCGATGGTTGCCATGGTAACTATCTTAGCGCGCATGCAGCTAGGAATGTGTTCCTGCTGCTCATCAGAAAACACAAGTTCAAAAAGACATTTATAAATATATTTCAGTCACAAACTGATGATCGACTAAAACTAAGACGAAAAATGTTCGTCGACTGCCTTTTTTTCACATCTATGTTTATTTGTATTTATTCATAATTTTTATCCCACGTTTTTTCACCCAGTGTTAATTATCTAATGTAATCCTGGGCGCTACACTTCCTCTGCCAACCTGGGGGGGGGGGGGGTAGCGGACTGACCTCATGCTTCCTTCTATGCATGAGGAGTCCAAGCTGCTTCTTTTCACCTGACATGGGGGGATTTCTCTGGTCGGACGTAGCGCGTGGAAGGAACACGTTATTCCGACCAGTTCATTTCCCCTTTGTGAGGGTACCTACCCTAGGGGACACGGGGAGAACATGTGAGGGTATCTACCCTAGGGGACACGGGGAGAACATGTGAGGGTACCTACCCTAGGGGACACGGGGAGAACATGTGAGGGTACCTACCCTAGGGGACACAGGGAGAACATGTGAGGGTACCTACCCTAGGAGACACGGGGAGAACATGTGAGGGTACCTACCCTAGGGGACACGGGGAGAACATGTGAGCGTACCTACCCTAGGGGACACGGGGAGAAGATGTGAGGGTACCTACCCTAGGGGACACGGGGAGAAGATGTGAGGGTACCTACCCTAGGGGACACGGGGAGAACATGTGAGGGTACCTACCCTAGGGGACACGGGGAGAACATGTGAGGGTACCTACCCTAGGGGACACAGGGAGAACATGTGAGGGTACCTACCCTAGGGGACACGGGGAGAACATGTGAGGGTAGCTACCCTAGGGGACACGGGGAGAACATGTGAGGGTACCTACCCTAGGGGACACGGGGAGAAGATGTGAGGGTACCTACCCTAGGGGACACGGGGAGAAGATGTGAGGGTACCTACCCTAGGGGACACGGGGAGAAGATGTGAGGGTACCTACCCTAGGGGACACGGGGAGAACATGTGAGGGTACCTACCCTAGGGGACACAGGGAGAACATGTGAGGGTACCTACCCTAGGGGACACGGGGAGAACATGTGAGGGTAGCTACCCTAGGGGACACGGGGAGAACATGTGAGGGTACCTACCCTAGGGGACACGGGGAGAACATGTGAGGGTACCTACCCTAGGGGACACGGGGAGAACATGTGAGGGTACCTACCCTAGGGGACACGGGGAGAACATGTGAGGGTACCTACCCTAGGGGACACGGGGAGAACATGTGAGGGTACCTACCCTAGTGGACACGGGGAGAACATGTGAGGGTACCAATACCCTAGGGAACACGGGGAGAACATGTGAGGGTACCTACCCTAGGGGACACGGGGAGAACATGTGAGGGTACCAATACCCTAGGGAACACGGGGAGAACATGTGAGGGTACCTACCCTAGGGGACACGGGGAGAACATGTGAGGGTACCAATACCCTAGGGAACACGGGGAGAACATGTGAGGGGACACGGGGAGAACATGTGAGGGTACCAATACCCTAGGGAACACGGGGAGAACATGTGAGGGTACCTACCCTAGGGGACACGGGGAGAACATGTGAGGGTACCTACCCTAGGGGACACGGGGAGAACATGTGAGGGTACCTACCCTAGGGGACACGGGGAGAACATGTGAGGGTACCAATACCCTAGGGAACACGGGGAGAAGATGTGAGGGTACCTACCCTAGGGGACACGGTGAGAACATGTGAGGGTACCCACCCTAGGGCACACGGGGAGAACATGTGAGGGTAGCTACCCTAGGGGACACGGGGAGAACATGTGAGGGTACCTACCCTAGGGGACACAGGGAGAACATGTGAGGGTAGCTACCCTAGGGGACACGGGGAGAACATGTGAGGGTAGCTACCCTAGGGGACACGGGGAGAACATGTGAGGGTAGCTACCCTAGGGGACACGGGGAGAACATGTGAGGGTAGCTACCCTAGGGGACACGGGGAGAACATGTGAGGGTAGCTACCCTAGGGGACACGGGGAGAACATGTGAGGGTAGCTACCCTAGGGGACACGGGGAGAACATGTGAGGGTACCTACCCTAGGAGACACGGGGAGAACATGTGAGGGTACCTACCCTAGGAGACACAGGGAGAACATGTGAGGGTACCTACCCTAGGGGACACGGGGAGAACATGTGAGGGTACCTACCCTAGGGGACACGGGGAGAACATGTGAGGGTACCTACCCTAGGGGACACGGGGAGAACATGTGAGGGTACCTACCCTAGGGGACACGGGGAGAACATGTGAGGGTACCTACCCTAGGGGACACGGGGAGAACATGTGAGGGTACCTACCCTAGGGGACACGGGGAGAAGATGTGAGGGTACCTACCCTAGGGGACACGGGGAGAACATGTGAGGGTACCTACCCTAGGGGACACGGGGAGAAGATGTGAGGGTACCTACCCTAGGGGACACGGGGAGAACATGTGAGGGTACCTACCCTAGGGGACACGGGGAGAACATGTGAGGTTACCTACCCTAGGAGACACGGGGAGAACATGTGAGGGTACCTACCCTAGGGGACACGGGGAGAACATGTGAGGGTACCTACCCTAGGGGACACGGGGAGAAGATGTGAGGGTACCTACCCTAGGGGACACGGGGAGAACATGTGAGGGTACCTACCCTAGGGGACACGGGGAGAAGATGTGAGGGTACCTACCCTAGGGGACACGGGGAGAAGATGTGAGGGTACCTAGGGGACACGGGGAGAACATGTGAGGGTACCTACACTAGGGGACACGGGGAGAAGATGTGAGGGTACCTACCCTAGGGGACACGGGGAGAACATGTGAGGGTACCTACCCTAGGGGACACAGGGAGAACATGTGAGGGTATCTACCCTAGGGGACACGGGGAGAACATGTGAGGGTACCTACCCTAGGGGACACGGGGAGAACATGTGAGGGTACCTACCCTAGGGGACACGGGGAGAACATGTGAGGGTACCTACCCTAGGGGACACGGGGAGAACATGTGAGGGTACCTACCCTAGGGGACACAGGGAGAACATGTGAGGGTATCTACCCTAGGGGACACGGGGAGAACATGTGAGGGTACCTACCCTAGGGGACACGGGGAGAACATGTGAGGGTACCTACCCTAGGGGACACGGGGAGAACATGTGAGGGTATCTACCCTATGGGACACGGGGAGAACATGTGAGGGTACCTACCCTAGGGGACACGGGGAGAACATGTGAGGGTACCTACCCTAGGGGACCCGGGGAGAACATGTGAGGGTATCTACCCTAGGGGACACGTGGAGAACATGTGAGGGTATCTACCCTAGGGGACACGGGGAGAACATGTGAGGGTACCCACCCTAGGGGACACGGGGAGAACATGTGAGGGTACCTACCCAAGGGGACACGGGGAGAACATGTGAGGGTATCTACCCTAGGGGACACGGGGAGAACATGTGAGGGTATCTACCCTAGGGGACATGGGGAGAACATGTGAGGGTATCTACCCTAGGGGACACGGGGAGAACATGTGAGGGTACCAAATAAACAACTACACTTTAGAAACAAGACCAAATAAACAACTACACTTTAGAAACAAGACCAAATAAACAACTACACTTTAGAAACAAGACCAAATAAACAACTACACTTTAGAAACAAGACCAAATAAACAACTACACTTTAGAAACAAGACCAAATAAACAACTACACTTTAGAAACAAGACAAAATAAACAACCACACTTTAGAAACAAGACCAAATAAACAACTACACTTTAGCCCAAATAACCTCTCTCTCTCCCTCTGTCACACTCCATCTCTCATTCTTATCAGTCTCACTATTCCACACATTCACACTTTATTTCTGGATAAAGTCCCCGCGGGGACTTTATTATTGGACTAGCCAATTTAAGAATTGGCTAGTTATCGCACGCACGCACTTTGCGGCCCTCACATCTAGTAACATTCCAATTACTCCACGGACATACACAATTAGAGGACAATAACATTACCAGGAACACATAAATAGATGAACCTGAATGACCACAACAGGTCTGTAACTCAAATGGACAACATGTTGAACCGTGTTCAAATGGACGACACGTTGAACCGTGTTCAAATGGACGACATGTTGAACCGTGTTCAAATGGACGACACGTTGAACCGTGTTCAAATTTACGACATGTTGAACCGTGTTCAAATGGACAACATGTTGAACCGTGTTCAAATGGACGACATGTTGAACCGTGTTCAAATGGACGACACGTTGAACCGTGTTCAAATGGACGACACGTTGAACCGTGTTCAAATGGACGACACGTTGAACCGTGTTCAAATGGACGACACGTTGAACCGTGTTCAAATGGACAACATGTTGAACCGTGTTCAAATGGACGACATGTTGAACCGTGTTCAAATTTACGACATGTTGAACCGTGTTCAAATGGACGACACGTTGAACCGTGTTCAAATGGACGACATGTTGAACTGTGTTCAAATGGACGACATGTTGAACCGTGTTCAAATGGACGACACGTTGAACCGTGTTCAAATTTACGACATGTTGAACCGTGTTCAAATGGACGACATGTTGAACCGTGTTCAAATGGACGACATGTTGAACCGTGTTCAAATGGACAACATGTTGAACCGTGTTCAAATGGACGACATGTTGAACCGTGTTCAAATGGACGACATGTTGAACCGTGTTCAAATGGACGACATGTTGAACCGTGTTCAAATGGACAACATGTTGAACCGTGTTCAAATGGACGACATGTTGAACCGTGTTCAAATGGACGACATGTTGAACCGTGTTCAAATGGACGACACGTTGAACCGTGTTCAAATGGACAACATGTTGAACCGTGTTCAAATGGACAACATGTTGAACCGCGTTCAAATGGACGACACGTTGAACCGTGTTCAAATGGACGACACGTTGAACCGTGTTCAAATTTACGACATGTTGAACCGTGTTCAAATGGACAACATGTTGAACCGTGTTCAAATGGACGACATGTTGAACCGTGTTCAAATGGACGACATGTTGAACCGTGTTCAAATGGACGACACGTTGAACCGTGACGCCAGGTGTCGACGCAGTCGTTCGCGCAATTTTCTTATTATTTTAACTGTGTATGTAATCGCGGCTAGTAGCACACAAATTATTGTAGGAGCACGATGAAAAGTTATCAAATGATGTGTTTGAGGGCCCTCCTATATACAGCTTTAGTCCCCACACGTCTCAATATTTGCCATTGACAATGAGCAGAGAAATTAGGTCAAAATGCGGCTAAATATGACGTAAATTAAAATGTATTATATATATATATTTTTTTAATTGAATTTAAATACTTTACTTATAAAAAAAACCTGGCAACCCGCACCCCGCGGTCATGTTCCGCTAACCTGAGCGGTGCTCCCTAGCCTGCTGGAGGGGTTCACATCATCCCATGCACCCTCGAGAGGAAAAAGAAGGCAAATAAATGCAGCCTTGAGCCTACCTACCAATGTGGTGTTGTGGAGCTTGATGACCTCCTCCTCCTCCTTTCCCCAAATTGCCAATCCCAATAAATCCAAAAGTAGCCTAGTGTGAATACTTCCACAGCCTAATTACTAAAGGATAAACTATCAGTCTTCCCCCGAAATCTGTCAATGTTTGTCAACTCAGCACGTGTTGACAACGCATTGTAAACAGAAGCTGTGTGTGTGTCACACCAAAAGTGGTGACCTATAGAATCCTGTACATAGAAGCATCACGCAATCGTCACCCCTACACAGCTGTGATGAATTAATGGTCTTGACTTGATTGCCTATGCGTGCAAGTTATATAGGGTGAAAAGCGTGAAATGCACAGGCTCATCTTACATCGCTGCTGGCTGCCACTGCAGGCAACATGCAAATTTCCCAGAAAGTTTCAGGGCACACTACTTTGTCTAACAATGTGGATTATAGTTTGCTCACTTTTCTGCGGGTGAATTTGAGAAAAAAGGTAAGGACTGGAAAGCTGTGTCTTTCTCTATCCCTTTCTCTCTGTCTCCCTCCCTGTGTGGGGCACGTGGTGGGCTTGGAGCAAATGGGAGAGGGAATGTAGTGTTGCCAGGTCCGCGTATTGTAAGCGAGTGGTAGTGTGTGTAAGTAACGTGTTGAATGGCATTTTTTCTGTGCTTGTTTTCATAGACGTGGCAACAAATTAGGCGGGGGTGTCGGTGCTTGTGGCGTGTTTGTGTTTATTATTGATATTGGTATTGTTTGTGAGTCTGGAGGGGAGCGGCTTTAGTGGCAGTGCAATGACAATTTTTACGCGGGTGGTGTTGAGTGTGGGCGTGCGGCGCGACATGAGGAGATAGCCGTGGATCGACGCGGAGGGTAAGTCTGTGACGTGTTAGTGTGTTGTTGCAGTGTGTGTTGCTCCTGCTTCGGCGTCGGTACCCAGCGTGTCAGTGACGTAGTAGCTGGTGGCTTTGGGTATTGGGTTGCGTACATGTTTTCAATTGTATAATAGATATATAAATAGAGCTGGTCACTGGGCTCTCATTGACTCCAGTGACCAGCTCTCATTGACTCCAGTGTATTTTATATATAAATAGAGCTGGTCACTGGGCTCTCATTGACTCCAGTGACCAGCTCTCATTGACTCTAGTGTATTTCATATATAAATAGAGCTGGTCACTGAGCTCTCATTGACTCCAGTGTATTTTATATATAAATAGAGCTGGTCACTGGGCTCTCATTGACTCCAGTGTATTTTATATATAAATAGAGCTGGTCACTGGGCTCTCATTGACTCCAGTGACCAGCTCTCATTGACTCCAGTGTATTTTATATATAAATAGAGCTGGTCACTGAGCTCTCATTGACTCCAGTGTATTTTATATATAAATAGAGCTGGTCACTGAGCTCTCATTGACTCCAGTGTATTTTATATATAAATAGAGCTGGTCACTGAGCTCTCATTGACTCCAGTGTATTTCATATATAAATAGAGCTGGTCACTGAGCTCTCATTGACTCCAGTGCATTCTGCCAAACTTCCATGACAGCATCCATGAAAGTGTCATGGCGCAGCCCAGTCACGTGACCATGTCCTCTCCTTCTCTAAGCTTCCTTGGTTTTCGGAAGGCGGGAACTGTCTCTCACCGGAGCAGAACGGGTCCAGCTCGGGGTTGCTGTTGTCGTGGTGGGCGGGGCCAAACTCTGAGTGGGAGGAGCCGAGCTCTGAGGGCGGGATTCGAGGGCTCTCCACGAACTTAGCCTTACGCAGGGGAGCTGGGAGAGAGAGAGAGAGAGAGAGAGAGAATCTGGATAAGCGTGGATCAGAAACAAACAAATAACAACCTCAGGTGGAGCCACGCCCCCTCTCAGTACCTGGATATTAATTATTTATTTGTACGAACATATTCGTTCGTAGCCCCCAGCTATGGGACGTTATTTGCTAAGTATACAAACATATCCGTACCCCCCAGCTATGGGACGTTATTTGCTAAGTATACTAACATTTTCGTACCCCCCCAGCTATGGGACGTTATTTGCTAAGTATACTAACATATTCGTACCCCTCAGCTATGGGACGTTATTTGCTAAGTATACTAACCTATTCGTACCCCTCAGCTATGGGACGTTATTTGCTAAGTATACTAACATATTCGTACCCCTCAGCTATGGAACGTTATTTGCTAAGTATACTAACATATTCGTACCCCTCAGCTATGGGACGTTATTTGCTAAGTATACTAACATATTTGTACCCCTCAGCTATGGGACGTTATTTGCTAAGTATACTAACGTATTCGTACCCCTCAGCTATGGGACGTTATTTGCTAAGTATACAAACATATCCGTACCCCCCAGCTATGGGACGTTATTTGCTAAGTATACAAACATATCCGTACCCCCCAGCTATGGGACGTTATTTGCTAAGTATACTAACATATCCGTACCCCCCCAGCTATGGGACGTTATTTGCTAAGTATACTAACATATTCGTACCCCCCCAGCTATGGGACGTTATTTGCTAAGTATACTAACATATTCGTACCCCCCCAGCTATGGGACGTTATTTGCTAAGTATACTAACCTATTCGTACCCCTCAGCTATGGGACGTTATTTGCTAAGTATACTAACCTATTCGTACCCCTCAGCTATGGGACGTTATTTGCTAAGTATACTAACCTATTCGTACCCCTCAGCTATGGGACGTTATTTGCTAAGTATATTAACATATTTGTACCCCTCAGCTATGGGACGTTATTTGCTAAGTATACTAACGTATTCGTACCCCTCAGCTATGGGACGTTATTTGCTAAGTATACAAACATATCCGTACCCCCCAGCTATGGGACGTTATTTGCTAAGTATACTAACATATTCGTACCCCTCAGCTATGGGACGTTATTTGCTAAGTATACTAACATATTCGTACCCCTCAGCTATGGGACGTTATTTGCTAAGTATACTAACGTATTCGTACCCCTCAGCTATGGGACGTTATTTGCTAAGTATACTAACGTATTCGTACCCCTCAGCTATGGGACGTTATTTGCTAAGTATACTAACGTATTCGTACCCCTCAGCTATGGGACGTTATTTGCTAAGTATACTAACGTATTCGTACCCCTCAGCTATGGGACGTTATTTGCTAAGTATACTAACGTATTCGTACCCCTCAGCTATGGGACGTTATTTGCTAAGTATACAAACATATCCGTACCCCCCAGCTATGGGACGTTATTTGCTAAGTATACTAACATATTCGTACCCCTCAGCTATGGGACGTTATTTGCTAAGTATACTAACGTATTCGTACCCCTCAGCTATGGGACGTTATTTGCTAAGTATACTAACATATTCGTACCCCACAGCTATGGGACGTTATTTGCTAAGTATACTAACATATTCGTACCCCATAGCTATGGGACGTTATCTGCTAAGTATACTAACATATTCGTACCCCATAGCTATGGGACGTTATTTGCTAAGTATACGGACATAAACACGAGTATAATAGTCGTAAATGGAAAATGGTGCATTTATATATATAGCTTTTGTTTTGGCGGCCAATCCCGGCCGCGTCGTCGATACTCGCTGTAACAACAATGCACGCCTCGGGTGATCCTCCGCGATAGCTTAGCTGTTTTGCTAACGTCCGGGAAAGCCCTCGCGGGGTATGTAGTTTTTCCTTGAAAAAGGCTCACAAGGCTCTAATAATGGACACAGACTGAAACAACGTTGTGAAAGAACGCACGCACGCACGCACGCACGCACGCACGCACGCACACACGCACGCACGCACGCACGCACGCACGCACGCACGCACGCACGCACGCACGCACGCACGCACGCAATGGCACGGAGGGAGTTAACCTTCCCCTATCGTTTTAGCATTCAGACGTATGCCTTCAACAGAACATGTCCACAACGCACGGACAGAAACAGCAGCCAAACACAAACGGCCGGCTGCTTCCCTCCCTCCCTCCCTCCCTCTCCTTTTTAGGAATGTCCTCACACCTGACGCTTAGGACGCCCCCGTAGAGAGAGAGAGAGAGAGAGAGAGAGAGAGAGAGAGAGAGAGAGAGAGACAGAGAGACAGAGAGAGAGACACAGAGAGACAGAGAGAGCGACAGAGAGAGAGAGAGAGAGAGAGAGAGAGAGAGAGAGAGAGAGAGAGAGAGAGAGAGAGAGAGAGAGAGTCAGAGAGTGAAGTGAAGTGCCCATGGTGCCCTGTCTTTGCTCTATGTCAGTGAAGTGCCCATGGTGCCCTGCTCTATGTCAGTGAAGTGCCCATGGTGCCCTGTCTTTGCTCTATGTCAGTGAAGTGCCCATGGTGCCCTGCTCTATGTCAGTGAAGTGCCCATGGTGCCCTGCTCTATGTCAGTGAAGTGCCCATGGTGCCCTGTCTTTGCTCTATGTCAGTGAAGTGCCCATGGTGCCCTGTCTCTGCTCTATGTCAGTGAAGTGCCCATGGTGCCCTGCTCTATGTCAGTGAAGTGCCCATGGTGCCCTGTCTTTGCTCCATGTCAGTGAAGTGCCCATGGTGTCTTTGCTCCATGTCAGTGAAGTGCCCATGGTGCCCTGTCTTTGCTCCATGTCAGTGAAGTGCCCATGGTGCCCTGTCTTTGCTCTATGTCAGTGAAGTGCCCATGGTGCCCTGTCTTTGCTCTATGTCAGTGAAGTGCCCATGGTGTCTTTGCTCCATGTCAGTGAAGTGCCCATGGTGCCCTGTCTTTGCTCTATGTCAGTGAAGTGCCCATGGTGCCCTGTCTTTGCTCTATGTCAGGGGTGGGCAACTTTGACGATGGAGAGAGCCATTCTGTTTCCATACTCACTCCAGAGGGGCCACATTGCATGCATGCCGTAGCAAAAATAGCCGATCTACAAGTTCAAATTGAACTTGTAGATCGGCTATTTTTGCTATATTTGAATTGAAATCCTGAAAAGTCATTTTAACTAAATACAAATATATTGGACAATGGACATGAAAAAGACAATAACATTATTTGTAATACTACTCAGCAAGCTACTAATTTAGACTGTAAGTAATTAAAGCGGGTCATGTTTGCATGTTTGGAATTGTAACAGCTGAAATCAATAACATAACAGTATTCTGAATTTAATCTGAGGGCCACATTAAAGGTAGATTCAGTGATTTCACTTAATTCAAATATCACTTATTTCTTCTTATTTTTTGGACATTCCTCCCTATATAAAGTGTGCTGACCATATAAGGAGTTCCTCCCTGTGAGCCCCTGGGGTCAAAAAACCCTAGTTTCGGTTTGGGCTTTGGGTGGCAAAGCTTTCATCCAA
This sequence comes from Electrona antarctica, assembly GCF_951216825.1. Taxonomy (NCBI): domain Eukaryota; kingdom Metazoa; phylum Chordata; class Actinopteri; order Myctophiformes; family Myctophidae; genus Electrona; species Electrona antarctica. The sequence goes on along the minus strand of NW_027637379.1, from coordinate 46,042 downwards.
TAAGCATGAGAGTGGCCTTCCTCCAATCATGAGTGGGGGCGGGCCTTGGTGCACGTGCTGTTGGTCTGTTGTACTTCCCCCACTGTAGAGCGTGTGCATGTGCACATCTTGTTACCAGGGCGGCCTAGGGTTTTTTCCAAATCAACCAAATCACTGAATGCTCCTTTAAGTGAAGGTGTCATTCAGTGTTGATTTTGACAGCAGGTTTTGATTTTAGTTTTAGTCATTGGGCTTTAGTCACCGCTAAACCCCTTATCCCTAAACCTCTTTGCCTTTTTTTTTTACTATTTTGAAAAACATTTGAATAGTTCAACTAGCCAATCTACATTGACACGTTGTGAGCTTGTAGACTGGCCATTTTAACTATTCAAAAATGTTTTGCAAAATAGTAAAAAAAATAAGTTTAGGAATAAGGGGTTTAGCGGTGACGGAAATGGAGCCCATAGTCTTTTGAATATAGTTTTAATTTAGTTTTGCTCACATTTTAAGTCACCTGGAATGTTTTAGTGTTAGTCTGGGTTTTAGTCGAGTAAATATCATAAGATTTTAGTCGACTAAATCTGCAGGTGATTTAGTCGACTAAAATGTATTTAAAATTTAAAATGTACTTGATGCCACAATGACTGATGTTACACTTGCTCAAAATAGCCGATCTACAAGCTTGTAGATCGGCTATTTTCAGCATCCAACCAAGTGTAAAATGACTAAAATGACTTTTCTTGTCCACTAGTCCCTTCCTAGCCTGAGCTAACGCTAGACATTTCTTTCCTAGATGGGAGGGCTGTGGCTCAGATTTACGCACACCCTGATTGGTTCACCGATCTGTCCGTCAGCCCCGGTCTCCCCCCCCGACCAGAAGCAGAAACCACTGGTTGCTGGAGTATACCATTCTTTTTTTAAAGATATTTTTTTGCGGCTTACGCCTTTTATTGTTTTTTTTTTGAAGGGACAGACAGTAGGCTGACAGGAAACGGGAGAGAGATGGGGGAAGACATGCAGTAAAGGCCGTGTCGGGCTCGGGAGTCGAACCCGCGGCACACTGCGACTGGATTACCAGTCGGGTGCCCAGACGGTTACGCCACCGCCTGGGCCTGGAGTATACCATTCTAACGGACTGTCAAAGTTATTTCCACAGAGTCGGCAGACGTTGTTTTTTTTCTTAGACGGTGTGGTGGGTTCTTCAGCCATTCTCCTCATTTTCCTCGCATAGTCTAGCCTCGTTTGAAGTTCCACTGGTAATGATTTCCTCACGGTGTTATTTTGACGGGTGCACACCGCTCAGAGCCCCGACGTCACATAATTTGAAGCGACGCCTACGCGGAAGGGTTGACTCCCACGTTGAGGCCAGTGCAGCCCATGAAGGGTTGACTCCCACGTTTAGGCCAGTGCAGCCCATGAAGGGTTGACTCCCACGTTAAGGCCAGTGCAGCCCATGAAGGGTTGACTCCCACGTTTAGGCCAGTGCAGCCCATGAAGGGTTGACTCCCACGTTTAGGCCAGTGCAGCCCATGAAGGGTTGACTCCCACGTTAAGGCCAGTGCAGCCCATGAAGGGTTGACTCCCACGTTAAGGCCAGTGCAGCCCATGAAGGGTTGACTCCCACGTTTAGGCCAGTTCAGCCCATGAAGGGTTGACTCCCACGTTTAGGCCAGTTCAGCCCATGAAGGGTTGACTCCCACGTTTAGGCCAGTGCAGCCCATGAAGGGTTGACTCCCACGTTTAGGCCAGTGCAGCCCATGAAGGGTTGACTCCCACGTTTAGGCCAGTTCAGCCCATGAAGGGTTGACTCCCACGTTTAGGCCAGTGCAGCCCATGAAGGGTTGACTCCCACGTTTAGGCCAGTTCAGCCCATGAAGGATTGACTCCCACGTTTAGGCCAGTGCAGCCCATGCGTAAATCCAGGCTTTCCAAAGCCTGGGTATCGAGGCTAGTCCCTTCCTAACATTTTAGTCTAGTTACTTTTGCCACAAAGTCACACAAAGATCTAAAAAACAAACCAAAAAAAAAACATCATCATACATCACATTCCGTGCTCAGCCAATCAAAACATCACATTCCGTGGTACACGCATGCAGACACACAAAGCTGGGCATAGGAGGGGCCAGCACCGCTCAAAGAAATAAGGAATATAATCTTTTCAAATAGTCCTCCATGGCCCCACTGCAGGGGGTCCATGAAATCCTCACTATTCAAATAGTCCTATAGCTAAGCCCCTCCCCAAACTGCTATGGTCCAATCACAGCTAAGCATAACATGGGTTAGACAAACCTCTCCACCAATAGTTTTTCCTATATGACAAAACATTGTTTAAAAAAAAATGCCACGCACATATTTCTCCAGTGCATACGGCAGGACTTTTGAAGGTCTGGTTCAAAAAATGAGCCAGTATTTAATGTGTAAAAAAATGATATTTACATTGGAATGAATGAGCCCGGCTGGAAAGTGTCCAAGTGGGAGTGTCTAAGGTCATCATTGCAACCCCCGTCCCCGACAAATGCACATTATTGAGTCGGATGCGCATATGTGGAGTCAAACGGCCATATATGGAGTCAAACGGCCATATATGGAGTCAAACGGCCATATGTGGAGTCAAACGGCCATATATGGAGTCAAACGGCCATATATGGAGACAAACGGACACAGGTCAGTGGGACGTGCATCGAGGACCTCCCTCGGGAGACTCTCGAGAGACATCCTTACACCGGGGCTCCACCGGGCGCGTCAGCGTCGCGTCTCCGTCACCGTCAGGGAATGTTCCCTTTTTAATCAATGAAGGGTGGCTCCACTGCCCGCGTTACGTGACATTAACGCGTGCATTAAAATTGAACCGGTGCGTTTTTTGACGCACGCGACGGAGACGCAACGCGTCCGGTGGAGCCCCGGCGTAACCCGAACCACCTACACGATTAATGTGGCGGCATGTAGTGACATTAGCGTTTTCTCTTCTTCATAATATCCATGTTGAGTCAAACCGTTTTCTCACCCCATCAGTTGATTCTTCATAATATCCATGTTGAGTCAAACCGTCGGGAACATTTGATTATTTTCGGAACACCGTTCTTTATTTGACGTGATAAAAAAAATCACACCTGTGTGAAGTGAGGGGCGTACCTCCTACACTATGACATCATCAGACACTATGAATGTAATGTTTGTGTAGGATAAAGTCTGTAAACTTATAACAAAAAAAACATGGTATGTATGTATGCCCCTGGGACGTATCCTCAGTGATGTATCCCCTGGGACGTATCCTCAGTGATGTATCCCCTGGGACGTATCATCAGTGATGTATCCCATGGGACGTATCCTCAGTGATGTATCCCCATGGGACGTATCATCAGTGATGTATCCCCTGGGACGTATCATCAGTGATGTATCCCATGGGACGTATCCTCAGTGATGTATCCCCATGGGACGTATCATCAGTGATGTATCCCATGGGACGTATCCTCAGTGATGTATCCCCATGGGACGTATCATCAGTGATGTATCCCCTGGGACGTATCCTCAGTGATGTATCCCCTGGGACGTATCCTCAGTGATGTATCCCCTGGGACGTATCCTCAGTGATGTATCCCCTGGGACGTATCCTCAGTGAAGGTAATCGGGGTTTCAGGTCTCTCAAACTTCATACGCCTCGCTCGGGTGACCCAGCCAGGGTGATCAAGTCCCGACTTACGTCACAGTAGCTACCCTCGATCAGTCCCTCGATCAGTCCCATTAGGGACCAGTAGCTACCCTCGATCAGTCCCATTAGGGACCAGTAGCTACCCTCGATCAGTCCCATTAGGGACCAGTAGCTACCCTCGATCAGTCCCATTAGGGACCAGTAGCTACCCTCGATCAGTCCCATTAGGGAAAAACCAGGGACACACAATACGCTGCTCCAGAACTACTCTGCCAGGGCTGGGAGGTACGCTTTTGGCGCGTGGAAGGACTAGGCTCTGTGGGTTGTCTCCTGTCCGGGCCCCTCCTACGTCTCACCAGGTCCACTCCTGCTCTCACCAGGCCCAGGACCTGTGTGTTGCACCAGAGTCCCAGCACCAGACACTTCATTCAGGAGTGGTGGGCAATGGTTCCGCAGACTCCACCCGAGCGAGAAGGTGGTGCTGCGGGCTCCACTTACGCACGCACTCACGCACACACACACACAGCGACAGTATGTGATACGAGGTGTTGTGAGTCCATGAGCAGCAGCTACAACATCTGTTCTAGCAGAGAAGACAGCACACTGCTCTCTCTGTGTGTGTGTGTGTGTGCGTGTGCGTGTGCGTGTGCGTGTGCGTGTGTGTGTGTGTGTGTGTAAAACAGCAGAGCAGTGAAGTAACTGTACTTACAGTACTCATGGGATCACAGGAGGACAAGGAGACAGATGTTACTGTGAGACTCCATTACACCGCGCACACACACACACACACACACACACACACACACACACACACACACACACACACACACACACACACACACACACACACACACACACACACACACACACACACACACACACACACACACACACACACACACACAAACACACACACACACACACACACACACACGGGCTATAGTTCCAAACATTGGAACTATCCCATTGAGACAAAGCGGGGTGCCTATGGGCTATAGTTCCAAACATTGGAACTATCCCATTGAGACAAAGCGGGGTGCCTATGGGCTATAGTTCCAAACATTGGAACTATCCCATTGAGATAGAATGAGCACTTCCGCATTCCATTGTTACAATGGGAGTCAACACTAGTGTCTCCATTCTCTTACTATATTACTCTGGTCACCATCTCCAACAGAGGTGAAAGGTAGGCTATAGTGTAAGTGATATGATTTGGTTAAAACAAAAGGTTTTTTGTTAAAAGGTTTAAATCACTATATTCTGAAAGTAATGGATTGCATTTTTTAGAGCGCTTTTCCAAGTGTTCAAAACGGTGCATTCATTCATACAATTTGGAGGTGAAGGTTCATTCATTCATACATTTGTGTCTCATTGGAGGCAGTGTGGGGTTCAGTGTCTCATTGGAGGCAGTGTGGGGTTCAGTGTCTCATTGGAGGCAGGGTGGGGTTCAGTGTCTCATTGGAGGCAGGGTGGGGTTCAGTGTCTCATTGGAGGCAGGGTGGGGTTCAGTGTCTCATTGGAGGCAGTGTGGGGTTCAGTGTCTCATTGGAGACAGGGTGGGGTTCAGTGTCTCATTGGAGGCAGTGTGGGGTTCAGTGTCTCATTGGAGACAGTGTGGGGTTCAGTGTCTCATTGGAGGCAGTGTGGGGTTCAGTGTCTCATTGGAGACAGGGTGGGGTTCAGTGTCTCATTGGAGGCAGGGTGGGGTTCAGTGTCTCATTGGAGGCAGTGTGGGGTTCAGTGTCTCATTGGAGGCAGGGTGGGGTTCAGTGTCTCATTGGAGGCAGGGTGGGGTTCAGTGTCTCATTGGAGGCAGGGTGGGGTTCAGTGTCTCATTGGAGGCAGGGTGGGGTTCAGTGTCTCATTGGAGGCAGTGTGGGGTTCAGTGTCTCATTGGAGGCAGGGTGGGATTCAGTGTCTTGCCCAAGGACACTTCCACATGTGGACAGGAGGAGGAGCCGGGATTCGAACCGCCGACCCAGGGATCATTGGAAATAAAAAAGGGGAGGGTACAACACCATTACAGATGGGGGTCCGCAGCCAAACACATGCCACGAAAAAAGGAGTGTTTATACATTCGGAGCACGGCAACACGAGTGAGACCTGAATATGAAGCGTGCTTCTGCTTTCCACAAAGAGAGATAAACCTGCCTTAAGCAACCCCCCCCCCCCCTCCCCCCAGTAGCTCAAAGACTCACACACCCACGCAGAACACACGCACGCACGCACGCACGCACGCACGCACGCACGCACGCACGCACGCACTATTTGAACGTGTTGTTGAAGCCAGCAGGCTGAAAACAGCATGTCATTCAATTACATTCAAAGCAGCTTATAAAGAAAATTATATATATATATATATATATATATATATATATATATATATATACCCCCACGCACGCACTCCAACAACTCAACAACAACATACACAGTGATGAGTTGGAGTTGTTTGGTTGGCTGGTTGAACAGTGGACACGGTGAGAACATGTGAGGGTACCTACCCTAGGGGACACGGGGAGAACATGTGAGGGTACCTACCCTAGGGGACACGGGGAGAACATGTGAGGGTACCTACCCTAGGGGACACGGGGAGAACATGTGAGGGTACCTACCCTAGGGGACACGGGGAGAACATGTGAGGGTATCTACCCTAGGGGACACGGGAAGAACATGTGAGGGTACCTACACTAGGGGACACGGGGAGAACATGTGAGGGTACCTACCCTAGGGGACACGGGGAGAACATGTGAGGGTAGCTACCCTAGGGGACACGGGGAGAACATGTGAGGGTACCTACCCTAGGGGACACGGGGAGAACACGTGAGGGTAGCTACCCTAGGGGACACGGGGAGAACATGTGAGGGTACCTACCCTAGGGGACACGGGGAGAACATGTGAGGGTACCTACCCTAGGGGACACGGGGAGAACATGTGAGGGTACCTACCCTAGGGGACACGGGGAGAACATGTGAGGGTACCTACCCTAGGGGACACGGGGAGAACATGTGAGGGTACCTACCCTAGGGGACACGGGGAGAACATGTGAGGGTACCCACCCTAGGGGACACGGGGAGAACATGTGAGGGTACCTACCCTAGGGGACACGGGGAGAACATGTGAGGGTACCTACCCTAGGGGACACGGGGAGAACATGTGAGGGTACCTACCCTAGGGGACACGGGGAGAACATGTGAGGGTACCTACCCTAGGGGACACGGGGAGAACATGTGAGGGTACCTACCCTAGGGGACACGGGGAGAACATGTGAGGGTACCTACCCTAGGGGACACGGGGAGAACATGTGAGGGTACCTACCCTAGGGGACACGGGGAGAACATGTGAGGGTACCTACCCTAGGGGACACGGGGAGAACATGTGAGGGTATCTACCCTAGGGGACACGGGGAGAACATGTGAGGGTATCTACCCTAGGGGACACGGGGAGAACATGTGAGGGTATCTACCCTAGGGCACACGGGGAGAACATGTGAGGGTATCTACCCTAGGGGACACGGGGAGAACATGTGAGGGTATCTACCCTAGGGGACACGGGGATAACATGTGAGGGTATCTACCCTAGGGGACACGGGGAGAACATGTGAGGGTACCTACCCTAGGGGACACGGGGAGAACATTTGAGGGTACCTACCCTAGGGGACACGGGGAGAACATGTGAGGGTACCTACCCTAGGGGACACGGGGAGAACATGTGAGGGTACCTACCCTAGGGGACACGGGGATAACATGTGAGGGTACCTACCCTAGGGGACACGGGGAGAACATGTGAGGGTACCTACCATAGGGGACACGGGGAGAACATGTGAGGGTACCTACCCTAGGGGACACGGGGAGAACATGTGAGGGTACCTACCCTAGGGGACACGGGGAGAACATGTGAGGGTACCTACCCTAGGGGACCTGGGGGAGAACATGTGAGGGTACCTACCCTAGGGGACACGGGGAGAACATGTGAGGGTACCAATACCCTAGGGAACACGGGGAGAACATGTGAGGGTACCTACCCTAGGGGACACGGGGAGAACATGTGAGGGTACCTACCCTAGGGGACACGGGGAGAACATGTGAGGGTACCTACCCTAGGGGACACGGGGAGAACATGTGAGGGTACCCACCCTAGGGGACACGGGGAGAACATGTGAGGGTACCTACCCTAGGGGACACGGGGAGAACATGTGAGGGTACCTACCCTAGGGGACACGGGGAGAACATGTGAGGGTACCTACCCTAGGGGACACGGGGAGAACATGTGAGGGTACCTACCCTAGGGGACACGGGGAGAACATGTGAGGGTACCTACCCTAGGGGACACGGGGAGAACATGTGAGGGTACCTACCCTAGGGGACACGGGGAGAACATGTGAGGGTACCTACCCTAGGGGACACGGGGAGAACATGTAAACTCCACACAGAAAGGCCAACCCCACCTTGGGTATGGTACTATGGGCGCTGATGACAGCACAGTGTGTTGTGAGCTTGTGGATCTGCTATTTTCAGGATGCAACCAGGTGTAAAATGACTTCTACTGGATCTCTTCCACTAGTCCCTTCCTAACATTTTGTTGACATAATTGTCCATACATTCTAGTCTTAGTTTAAGTCACCATAGCCTAGTTTTAGTCTTAGTTTAAATCACCATAGCCTAGTTTTAGTCTTAGTTTAAGTCACCATAGCCTAGTTTTAGTCTTAGTTTAAATCACCATAGCCTAGTTTTAGTCTTAGTTTAAGTCACCATAGCATAGTTTTAGTCTTAGTTTAAGTCACCATAGCCTAGTTTTAGTCTTAGTTTAAGTCACCATAGCCTAGTTTTCATTTAGTTTCCATGTAGTTTTCGTCAGTGGAAAAAAGGTTAGTCGACGAACACTTTTCGTCTTAGTTTTAGTCGATGAAAACAACAC
>NW_027637379.1:32500-35000 GCF_951216825.1 Electrona antarctica | reverse complement strand
TCACCCATTCACACACACACAGTCACACACCTAGATTGTGCATCACATTCACCCATTCACACACACATTCACACACCTTTACATAGACTGTGCATCACATTCACCCATTCACACACACATTCACACACCTTTACATAGATTGTGCATTACATTCACCCATTCACACACACATTCACACACCTAGATTGTGCATCACATTCACCCATTCACACACACATTCACACACCTTAACATAGACTGTGCATCGCATTCACCCATTCACACACACATTCACACACCTTTACATAGATTGTGCATTACATTCACCCATTCACACACACATTCACACACCTAGATTGTGCATCACATTCACCCATTCACACACACATTCACACACCTTTACATAGACTGTGCATCACATTCACCCATTCACACACACATTCACACACCTTTACATAGATTGTGCATTACATTCACCCATTCACACACACATTCACACACCTAGATTGTGCATCACATTCACACACACATTCACACACCTTTACATAGACTGTGCATCACATTCACCCATTCACACACACATTCACACACCTTTACATAGACTGTGCATCACATTCACCCATTCACACACACATTCACACACCTTTACATAGACTGTGCATCACATTCACCCATTCACACACACATTCACACACCTTTACATAGACTGTGCATTACATTCACCCATTCACACACCGATGGTGGAGGAAACCATGCAAGGCACCAAGTTCAGAGTCTTGCTCAAGGACACTCCGACACTCTGACGATCTTGTTAACCGTTTCAGCGCTAGCATTTATTGAAAAATTAGGATCTAATTCACGCCAGCATTTTTTCCAGTCGAGCTCTCATTTTGAAAAGCTACAGTTCCAGTCTACCGGAAGTAGCTTATCCTAGGACGCTCAACGGAGCTGGACAGGCCTTGTTTACAATGTGAATCCAAACCGGGGCTCTGGAGAGATCCACATCGCCGGCTCTGTGCCGTCAAAGAAACGTTGTTTTGACCAAGATGCCATCTGGGACAAGGAATAGGAGATAAAGGCGATTGAAAGAAACGGATAGAATGGATTATTATGGCGACGACGATCTAAGATGAACGATCCAGTGCTGTGCTAACAACATAGCTAGATAACCGGCTAACGTAAGTAGCATTATGGCTCCATCCATCGAATGCACTATGAAAGCGCAATTGCCATTAATCAACGGCAATGGCGCTGAAAGTATTAATAATCTAAAATGTTATCTGCGATGACACTAGTAAGTAAAAGCTGTCAACAAATTCACCTCTAGCTAAGACACGCCCTCTCCCACTTAGACACTCCCACTTAGACTCTCCCACTTAGACACTCTCCAGCCGGGCTCATTCATTCCAACATAAATATCATGGATTTTACACAATAAATACTGGTTCATTTTTGGAACCAGACCTTCAAAATCTCTTCCAAATCCGTCAACAAGTCCTGCCGTATGCGCTGGAAGAAATATGTGCGTGGCATTTATTTTTTTAAAACAATGTTTTATCATACAGGAAAAACTATTGGTGGAGAGGTTTGTCTAACCCATGTTATGCTTAGCTGTGATTGGACCATAGCGGTTTGTTTGGGGAGGGGCTTAGCTATAGGTCAATTGTAGTGGAGTAAAACATTTTAAACATATATTAGCCTCTGAGACGTAATGGGTTAGTGTCAATTATACCACAGGTCGTTTCGAGGAAGCAACCTGATTGGTTGAAACAGCCTTCTAGCCGTGGTTCAAACGAGCACCACCCCACACCTAATCAAAACAAAGAATTCAGCTGCTCTGTTTTCCCAGAGCGCAGCAAACTGGGTGGCTAGGCTAGCTAGTTTCTGTTCTCCCAGAGCGCAGCAGACTGGGTGGCTAGGCTAGCTAGTTTCTGTTCTCCCAGAGCGCAGCAGACTGGGTGGCTAGGCTAGCTAGTTTCTGTTCTCCCAGAGCGCAGCAGACTGGGTGGCTAGGCTAGCTAGTTTCTGTTCTCCCAGAGCGCAGCAGACTGGGTGGCTAGGCTAGCTAGTTTCTGTTCTCCCAGAGAGCAGCAGACTGGGTGGCTAGGCTAGCTAGTTTCTGTTCTCCCAGAGAGCAGCAGACTGGGTGGCTAGGCTAGCTAGTTTCTGTTCTCCCAGAGAGCAGCAGACTGGGTGGCTAGGCTAGCTAGTTTCTGTTCTCCCAGATAACAGCAGACTGGGTGGCTAGGCTAGCTAGTTTCTGTTCTCCCAGAGTGCAGCAGACTGGGTGGCTAGGCTAGCTAGTTTCTGTTCTCCCAGAGCGCAGCAGACTGGGTGGCTAGGCTAGCTAGTTTCTGTTCTCCCAGAGCGCAGCAGACTGGGTAACTAGGCTAGCTAGTTACCCTTTATCTAGGCACTTCAGTGATGCTTGCGGAACTCGACTACGTCTCGTTCCTGAACGCATCACAGTCGTGGCAATAATCACGTTAAACCACAACCTCTCGTGTAATATTGCTTAAGT
>NW_027637379.1:0-27500 GCF_951216825.1 Electrona antarctica | reverse complement strand
TTCCATAGTTTAGATTGGGAGTGAGTCTGTAGTTCTGACTGCAATGGGAAGTTCATTCCATAGTTTAGATTGGGAGTGAGTCTGTAGTTCTGACTGCAATGGGAAGTTCATTCCATAGTTTAGATTGGGAGTGAGTATGTAGTTCTGACTGCAATGGGAAGTTCATTCCATAGTTTAGATTGGGAGTGAGTCTGTAGTTCTGACTGCAATGGGAAGTTCATTCCATAGTTTAGATTGGGAGTGAGTCTGTAGTTCTGACTGCAATGGGAAGTTCATTCCATAGTTTAGATTGGGAGTGAGTCTGTAGTTCTGACTGCAATGGGAAGTTCATTCCATAGTTTAGATTGGGAGTGAGTCTGTAGATCTGACTGCAATGGGAAGTTCATTCAATAGTTTAGATTGGGAGTGAGTCTGTAGTTCTGACTGCAATGGGAAGTTCATTCCATAGTTTAGATTGGGAGTGAGTCTGTAGTTCTGACTGCAATGGGAAGTTCATTCCATAGTTTAGATTGGGAGTGGGTTTGTAGTTCTGACTGCAATGGGAAGTTCATTCCATAGTTTAGATTGGGAGTGAGTCTGTAGTTCTGACTGCAATGGGAAGTTCATTCCATAGTTTAGATTGGGAGTGAGTCTGTAGTTCTGACTGCAATGGGAAGTTCATTCCATAGTTTAGATTGGGAGTGAGTCTGTAGTTCTGACTGCAATGGGAAGTTCATTCCATAGTTTAGATTGGGAGTGAGTCTGTAGTTCTGACTGCAATGGGAAGTTCATTCCATAGTTTAGATTGGGAGTGAGTCTGTAGTTCTGACTGCAATGGGAAGTTCATTCCATAGTTTAGATTGGGAGTGAGTCTGTAGATCTGACTGCAATGGGAAGTTCATTCAATAGTTTAGATTGGGAGTGAGTCTGTAGTTCTGACTGCAATGGGAAGTTCATTCCATAGTTTAGATTGGGAGTGAGTCTGTAGTTCTGACTGCAATGGGAAGTTCATTCCATAGTTTAGATTGGGAGTGGGTTTGTAGTTCTGACTGCAATGGGAAGTTCATTCCATAGTTTAGATTGGGAGTGAGTCTGTAGTTCTGACTGCAATGGGAAGTTCATTCCATAGTTTAGATTGGGAGTGAGTCTGTAGTTCTGACTGCAATGAGAAGTTCATTCCATAGTTTAGATTGGGAGTGAGTCTGTAGTTCTGACTGCAATGGGAAGTTCATTCCATAGTTTAGATTGGGGGTGAGTCTGTAGTTCTGATTGCAATGAGAAGTTCATTCCATAGTTTAGATTGGGAGTGAGTCTGTAGTTCTGACTGCAATGAGAAGTTCATTCCATAGTTTAGATTGGGAGTGAGTCTGTAGTTCTGACTGCAATGGGAAGTGCATTCCATAGTTTAGATTGGGAGTGAGTCTGTAGTTCTGACTGCAATGAGAAGTTCATTCCATAGTTTAGATTGGGAGTGAGTCTGTAGTTCTGACTGCAATGGGAAGTTCATTCCATAGTTTAGATCGGGAGTGAGTCTGTAGTTCTGACTGCAATGAGAAGTTCATTCCATAGTTTAGATTGGGAGTGAGTCTGTAGTTCTGACTGCAATGAGAAGTTTTGGGAGTCTGTAGTTCTGACTGCAATGAGAAGTTCATACCATAGTTTAGATTGGGAGTGAGTCTGTAGTTCTGACTGCAATGAGAAGTTCATACCATAGTTTAGATTGGGAGTGAGTCTGTAGTTCTGACTGCAATGGGAAGTTCATTCCATAGTTTAGATTGGGAGTGAGTCTGTATTTCTGACTGCAATGGGAAGTTCATTCCATAGTTTAGATTGGGAGTGAGTCTGTAGTTCTGACTGCAATGGGAAGTTCATTCCATAGTTTAGATTGGGAGTGAGTCTGTAGTTCTGACTGCAATGGGAAGTTCATTCCATAGTTTAGATTGGGAGTGAGTCTGTAGATCTGACTGCAATGGGAAGTTCATTCAATAGTTTAGATTGGGAGTGAGTCTGTAGTTCTGACTGCAATGGGAAGTTCATTCCATAGTTTAGATTGGGAGTGAGTCTGTAGTTCTGACTGCAATGGGAAGTTCATTCCATAGTTTAGATTGGGAGTGGGTTTGTAGTTCTGACTGCAATGGGAAGTTCATTCCATAGTTTAGATTGGGAGTGAGTCTGTAGTTCTGACTGCAATGGGAAGTTCATTCCATAGTTTAGATTGGGAGTGAGTCTGTAGTTCTGACTGCAATGAGAAGTTCATTCCATAGTTTAGATTGGGAGTGAGTCTGTAGTTCTGACTGCAATGGGAAGTTCATTCCATAGTTTAGATTGGGGGTGAGTCTGTAGTTCTGATTGCAATGAGAAGTTCATTCCATAGTTTAGATTGGGAGTGAGTCTGTAGTTCTGACTGCAATGAGAAGTTAATTCCATAGTTTAGATTGGGAGTGAGTCTGTAGTTCTGACTGCAATGGGAAGTGCATTCCATAGTTTAGATTGGGAGTGAGTCTGTAGTTCTGACTGCAATGAGAAGTTCATTCCATAGTTTAGATTGGGAGTGAGTCTGTAGTTCTGACTGCAATGGGAAGTTCATTCCATAGTTTAGATCGGGAGTGAGTCTGTAGTTCTGACTGCAATGAGAAGTTCATTCCATAGTTTAGATTGGGAGTGAGTCTGTAGTTCTGACTGCAATGAGAAGTTTTGGGAGTCTGTAGTTCTGACTGCAATGAGAAGTTCATACCATAGTTTAGATTGGGAGTGAGTCTGTAGTTCTGACTGCAATGAGAAGTTCATACCATAGTTTAGATTGGGAGTGAGTCTGTAGTTCTGACTGCAATGGGAAGTTCATTCCATAGTTTAGATTGGGAGTGAGTCTGTATTTCTGACTGCAATGGGAAGTTCATTCCATAGTTTAGATTGGGAGTGAGTCTGTAGTTCTGACTGCAATGGGAAGTTCATTCCATAGTTTAGATTGGGAGTGAGTCTGTAGTTCTGACTGCAATGGGAAGTTCATTCCATAGTTTAGATTGGGAGTGAGTCTGTAGTTCTGACTGTAATGGGAAGTTCATTCCATAGTTTAGATTGGGAGTGAGTCTGTAGTTCTGACTGTAATGGGAAGTTCATTCCATAGTTTAGATTGGGAGTGAGTCTGTAGTTCTGACTGTAATGGGAAGTTCATTCCATAGTTTAGATTGGGAGTGAGTCTGTAGTTCTGACTGCAATGGGAAGTTCATTCCATAGTTTAGATTGGGAGTGAGTCTGTAGTTCTGACTGCAATGGGAAGTTCATTCCATAGTTTAGATTGGGAGTGAGTCTGTAGTTCTTACTGCAATGGGAAGTGCATTCCATAGTTTAGATTGGGAGTGAGTCTGTAGTTCTGACTGCAATGGGAAGTTCATTCCATAGTTTAGATTGGGAGTGAGTCTGTAGTTCTGACTGCAATGGGAAGTGCATTCCATAGTTTAGATTGGGAGTGAGTCTGTAGTTCTGACTGCAATGGGAAGTTCATTCCATAGTTTAGATTGGGAGTGAGTCTGTAGTTCTGACTGTAATGGGAAGTTCATTCCATAGTTTAGATTGGGAGTGAGTCTGTAGTTCTGACTGCAATGGGAAGTTCATTCCATAGTTTAGATTGGGAGTGAGTCTGTAGTTCTGACTGCAATGGGAAGTTCATTCCATAGTTTAGATTGGGAGTGAGTCTGTAGATCTGACTGCAATGGGAAGTTCATTCAATAGTTTAGATTGGGAGTGAGTCTGTAGTTCTGACTGCAATGGGAAGTTCATTCCATAGTTTAGATTGGGAGTGAGTCTGTAGTTCTGACTGCAATGGGAAGTTCATTCCATAGTTTAGATTGGGAGTGGGTTTGTAGTTCTGACTGCAATGGGAAGTTCATTCCATAGTTTAGATTGGGAGTGAGTCTGTAGTTCTGACTGCAATGGGAAGTTCATTCCATAGTTTAGATTGGGAGTGAGTCTGTAGTTCTGACTGCAATGAGAAGTTCATTCCATAGTTTAGATTGGGAGTGAGTCTGTAGTTCTGACTGCAATGGGAAGTTCATTCCATAGTTTAGATTGGGGGTGAGTCTGTAGTTCTGATTGCAATGAGAAGTTCATTCCATAGTTTAGATTGGGAGTGAGTCTGTAGTTCTGACTGCAATGAGAAGTTCATTCCATAGTTTAGATTGGGAGTGAGTCTGTAGTTCTGACTGCAATGGGAAGTGCATTCCATAGTTTAGATTGGGAGTGAGTCTGTAGTTCTGACTGCAATGAGAAGTTCATTCCATAGTTTAGATTGGGAGTGAGTCTGTAGTTCTGACTGCAATGGGAAGTTCATTCCATAGTTTAGATCGGGAGTGAGTCTGTAGTTCTGACTGCAATGAGAAGTTCATTCCATAGTTTAGATTGGGAGTGAGTCTGTAGTTCTGACTGCAATGAGAAGTTTTGGGAGTCTGTAGTTCTGACTGCAATGAGAAGTTCATACCATAGTTTAGATTGGGAGTGAGTCTGTAGTTCTGACTGCAATGAGAAGTTCATACCATAGTTTAGATTGGGAGTGAGTCTGTAGTTCTGACTGCAATGGGAAGTTCATTCCATAGTTTAGATTGGGAGTGAGTCTGTATTTCTGACTGCAATGGGAAGTTCATTCCATAGTTTAGATTGGGAGTGAGTCTGTAGTTCTGACTGCAATGGGAAGTTCATTCCATAGTTTAGATTGGGAGTGAGTCTGTAGTTCTGACTGCAATGGGAAGTTCATTCCATAGTTTAGATTGGGAGTGAGTCTGTAGATCTGACTGCAATGGGAAGTTCATTCAATAGTTTAGATTGGGAGTGAGTCTGTAGTTCTGACTGCAATGGGAAGTTCATTCCATAGTTTAGATTGGGAGTGAGTCTGTAGTTCTGACTGCAATGGGAAGTTCATTCCATAGTTTAGATTGGGAGTGGGTTTGTAGTTCTGACTGCAATGGGAAGTTCATTCCATAGTTTAGATTGGGAGTGAGTCTGTAGTTCTGACTGCAATGGGAAGTTCATTCCATAGTTTAGATTGGGAGTGAGTCTGTAGTTCTGACTGCAATGAGAAGTTCATTCCATAGTTTAGATTGGGAGTGAGTCTGTAGTTCTGACTGCAATGGGAAGTTCATTCCATAGTTTAGATTGGGGGTGAGTCTGTAGTTCTGATTGCAATGAGAAGTTCATTCCATAGTTTAGATTGGGAGTGAGTCTGTAGTTCTGACTGCAATGAGAAGTTCATTCCATAGTTTAGATTGGGAGTGAGTCTGTAGTTCTGACTGCAATGGGAAGTGCATTCCATAGTTTAGATTGGGAGTGAGTCTGTAGTTCTGACTGCAATGAGAAGTTCATTCCATAGTTTAGATTGGGAGTGAGTCTGTAGTTCTGACTGCAATGGGAAGTTCATTCCATAGTTTAGATCGGGAGTGAGTCTGTAGTTCTGACTGCAATGAGAAGTTCATTCCATAGTTTAGATTGGGAGTGAGTCTGTAGTTCTGACTGCAATGAGAAGTTTTGGGAGTCTGTAGTTCTGACTGCAATGAGAAGTTCATACCATAGTTTAGATTGGGAGTGAGTCTGTAGTTCTGACTGCAATGAGAAGTTCATACCATAGTTTAGATTGGGAGTGAGTCTGTAGTTCTGACTGCAATGGGAAGTTCATTCCATAGTTTAGATTGGGAGTGAGTCTGTATTTCTGACTGCAATGGGAAGTTCATTCCATAGTTTAGATTGGGAGTGAGTCTGTAGTTCTGACTGCAATGGGAAGTTCATTCCATAGTTTAGATTGGGAGTGAGTCTGTAGTTCTGACTGCAATGGGAAGTTCATTCCATAGTTTAGATTGGGAGTGAGTCTGTAGTTCTGACTGTAATGGGAAGTTCATTCCATAGTTTAGATTGGGAGTGAGTCTGTAGTTCTGACTGTAATGGGAAGTTCATTCCATAGTTTAGATTGGGAGTGAGTCTGTAGTTCTGACTGTAATGGGAAGTTCATTCCATAGTTTAGATTGGGAGTGAGTCTGTAGTTCTGACTGCAATGGGAAGTTCATTCCATAGTTTAGATTGGGAGTGAGTCTGTAGTTCTGACTGCAATGGGAAGTTCATTCCATAGTTTAGATTGGGAGTGAGTCTGTAGTTCTTACTGCAATGGGAAGTGCATTCCATAGTTTAGATTGGGAGTGAGTCTGTAGTTCTGACTGCAATGGGAAGTTCATTCCATAGTTTAGATTGGGAGTGAGTCTGTAGTTCTGACTGCAATGGGAAGTGCATTCCATAGTTTAGATTGGGAGTGAGTCTGTAGTTCTGACTGCAATGGGAAGTTCATTCCATAGTTTAGATTGGGAGTGAGTCTGTAGTTCTGACTGTAATGGGAAGTTCATTCCATAGTTTAGATTGGGAGTGAGTCTGTAGTTCTGACTGCAATGGGAAGTTCATTCCATAGTTTAGGTATAACAAACAGTCATATACATAATACTATAACACAGGCATGTATTCGGTGATTTGGAAAAACAAGATGTGCACATCATGCATGGACTACAGTGGGGGGGACACGCAACAGGCCAACAGCACGCACACCAAGGCCTGCCCCCGCTCGATCCTGATTGGCGGAAGGCCCCTCTCTATCCTGATTGGATGAAGGCTGGGCCACCTAGCCAAAAACGAAGCCTAAGGCTGGGGACAGGGAGGAACTCCTTATATGGTCAGCACACTCTATAGTAGGGAGGATTATCACAACAAAAGTGATATTTTAATTAAGTGAAATCACTGAATATACCTTTTAAACCGTCTATACTTAGTAAACTAAACAGCTTGGAAACCACTGTAGAAACTGTTCTGGAAACCACTGTAGAATCTGGTCTCAGGTGGTCTTAATTAAAAGGCTGTCAGAAATGTCAAACATAAAAAAAAAAAAGAAAGATTTACAGGCTTTGGACATCCGCTTAGCTTTGTAAAGTCAAACCTGGAGGTTATAACAGCAACGCTCCCAGCAGGGCCTGCTAGCACGCAGCGCTAAGACGTTATAACAGCAACGCTCCCAGCAGGGCCTGCTAGCACGCAGCGCTAAGACGTTATAACAGCAACGCTCCCAGCAGGGCCTGCTAGCACGCAGCGCTAAGACGTTATAACAGCAACGCTCCCAGCAGGGCCTGCTAGCACGCAGCGCTAACCTGGAGGTTATAACAGCAACGCTCCCAGCAGGGCCTGCTAGCACGCAGCGCTAACCTGGAGGTTATAACAGCAACGCTCCCAGCAGGGCCTGCTAGCACGCAGCGCTAACCTGGAGGTTATAACAGCAACGCTCCCAGCAGGGCCTGCTAGCACGCAGCGCTAACCTGGAGGTTATAACAGCAACGCTCCCAGCAGGGCCTGCTAGCACGCAGCGCTAAGACGTTATAACAGCAACGCTCCCAGCAGGGCCTGCTAGCACGCAGCGCTAAGACGTTATAACAGCAACGCTCCCAGCAGGGCCTGCTAGCACGCAGCGCTAAGACGTTATAACAGCAACGCTCCCAGCAGGGCCTGCTAGCACGCAGCGCTAAGACGTTATAACAGCAACGCTCCCAGCAGGGCCTGCTAGCACGCAGCGCTAAGACGTTATAACAGCAACGCTCCCAGCAGGGCCTGCTAGCACGCAGCGCTAAGACGTTATAACAGCAACGCTCCCAGCAGGGCCTGCTAGCATGCAGCGCTAACCTGGAGGTTATAACAGCAACGCTCCCAGCAGGGCCTGCTAGCACGCAGCGCTAACCTGGAGGTTATAACAGCAACGCTCCCAGCAGGGCCTGCTAGCACGCAGCGCTAATACGTTATAACAGCAACGCTCCCAGCAGGGCCTGCTAGCACGCAGCGCTAAGATGGATCCCGCGGATTAGCTGGATGTTTAACCCATTTTGGGCGGGAACACCTTTTGGTAGTTTTAAAGCATTATGTTATGCTTTAGCTATTGAAAAATAGCAGATCTACAAGCTACGAGCTTGTAGGTCTGCTATTTTTGAAAATCGTGAAAATGCGACGCAAATCTTTGAATATATATTCTTTCAGAGAGAACGTTTTTAACTCAAATCTTTGCTTCTTGGGATGGTCCCTGGAACAACATATTTTCAGATGGGGGTCGGCGGCTAAATACATATAATTCTAGGGGTCCTTGACATGAAAACGTTTGAGAACCAATGAAATAGAAACATAAGGTTTTACAGAAAACTGTCATGATTTAGAAGACTTTTTGTAGAATGGTCCTCAGGTGGAAACGGGTTAAGAAGCTAGCGGTGTGCGGCGGCGGGGTCACGCAACAGCAGGGTTAAGAAGCTAGCGGTGTGCGGCGGCGGGGTCACGCAACAGCAGGGTTAAGAAGCTAGCGGTGTGCGGCGGCGGGGTCACGCAACAGCAGGGTTAAGAAGCTAGCGGTGTGCGGCGGCGGGGTCACGCAACAGCAGGGTTAAGAAGCTAGCGGTGTGCGGCGGCGGGGTCACGCAACAGCAGGGTTAAGAAGCTAGCGGTGTGCGGCGGCGGGGTCACGCAACAGCAGGGCGGAGACAAGCTGAGCAATTACAAGGAAATCGATAAACGCCGCAGAGGCTTTACGACCATGATTACTATTATTAATCAAACGTCCAGAAGGTCAATCAAGAGAGAGAGAGAGAGAGAGAGAGTCGGACTGCAACCAGAAAACTCTTCTAAATCATGACTTTTCTGAAAAAACCTTATGTTTCTATGTCAGTGGTTCTCGCCTCAAACTATTCCATGTCAAGAACCCCCACAATTATATGAAATTGGTCACCATCTGAAAATATGTGACCAGATTTGAGAGCCTGCCATTGCGCAACCTCCAGCATTTCACCAGAGGAGAAAAACTTTTATTTATTTTTTATCCAAAATGAGCACAGGCAGACTCTTCACATACTAGAGCATGTCTGCAATAAGTGTCAGAGCTGAAATCGACATGTAAATATGAAATAATTGCTTAAACATGTAGCTAGGTGTAATGTTAGAGTCCACATAAGTGAACCTTTCAAGCCTGTTTTCTCAACTCGCTGTTTCTCTGCAAGACATTACTCTATAAGCCATATCTCCAAAACTGGTGGGTCACACTGAACAACCAATATGTCAATTTGAAGCTATGATTCCCTGCTTGCACATGACATGAAAAAACAAAAAACAAAAAAAATCCAATGGCAGTCAAATTTAGTCACATGTTGTTGAAGGGACCTCCCGAGAAGCAAAGATTTGAGTTAAAAACGTTCGCTATAAAAGAATATATATTCAAAGATTTGCGCCACATTTTCAGGATTTAAAATGTAGATCTGCTATTTTTCAGTAGCTAATGCTTAAAACACCAAAAGGGGTTCCCGTCCTGATTTCACTAGAAACAGACTCATATATGAGTGACTGATTGTAGCAAACGATACAGAGACACCTCCCTGACAATATAACAACACAGAGACACCTCCCTGACAATATAACAATACAGAGACACCTCCCTGACAATATAACGATACAGAGACACCTCCCTGACAATACAATACAGAGACACCTCCCTGACAATATAACGATACAGAGACACCTCCCTGACAATATAACGATACAGAGACACCTCCCTGACAATATAACAATACAGAGACACCTCCCTGACAATATAACGATACAGAGACACCTCCCTGACAATATAACGATACAGAGACACCTCCCTGACAATATAACGATACAGAGACACCTCCCTGACAATATAACGATACAGAGACACCTCCCTGACAATATAACGATACAGAGACACCTCCCTGACAATATAACGATACAGAGACACCTCCCTGACAATATAACAATACAGAGACACCTCCCTGACAATATAACGATACAGAGACACCTCCCTGACAATATAACGATACAGAGACACCTCCCTGACAATATAACGATACAGAGACACCTCCCTGACAATATAACGATACAGAGACACCTCCCTGACAATAACGCAGAGACAGCTTGTTTATTTTTGGACCACAACACTTATATGAAACGATTTTAAGATGAACCCATGTTATTCTCCATAGAGAAAGTACTTCCGTGAACCTGGGGAATCGAGGGGATGAGCAAGTGACGTCAGGACTTCGGCGCTCTACTGCAATCAGTTTCACCACTTCAAATACTCTTTGATCTTAAAGGCGTAGTGAAACAGAAATGGTGGACATTTTATTTTGAAGTTTCAGACGGTCTCAAGTTGAAACACCGCTATGAAGTTTCTGAACCAATCAGAGTGTCGCATCCCTTCAGGGGATGGGACGGTAGCTAGGGACGGGTAGCTATGCTACGCAGGACAGCGTGTGGATGTTTGTTTACAAATCAGATAGTCGGCCAGCTTTACCAGTTTACTCTTAATGTGGCTTATTTCTACCCTATAATGTTTTCAGATACATCTTTTTAGCGTGATTAAGTTGAAACCGAGTAATACACTCTCTGGATGTTATCTTGAATGGGAATAAAAACGGAAGATTTCTGTAATCAGTAGCAGCTGTGCAGCCTGTGCTGGACGGATGCGGAGATATGGGGAATTAAACGGGTGAGCTTCATTTTTATTGGCTTTTATCGATGTGGGCCTCGACACGTCATCACACAGCACGTTTTCAGGAAGTAATACAAAATATTTTTTATGGACTTTTGATATAAAAACACACAAAAATTAGAATTTTCCCATTTTTTTGGCATCCATTGTTAGGTATGCCCATATGATGACCACGGATATGGTCTAAAAGTGTGAAAAACTTATTTTTTATTTCACTACACCTTTAAAATGAGAAAGGGCAAAACAATGCACAGAGAACAGGCTTGACAAGCTTGTAGATGGCCTGTTTTCGCCATGTGACATTCTATTTACAATAGGCATTTAGCAGACGCTCTTCCAGAGCCACTTGCAGTACACCTCCTCCTCTTCAGTCTCGATTACATCTACCGGTGCCCCCCAGGGGACAGTGATTTCCCCAGTCCTGTTCTCGCTCTATACCAACAACCTGAGGGGCTCGGACAGTGCGAGCATGGCCGTGAAGTTCACAGACGATACTGCTCTGGTCGACACCTCAAACAGCCCTGCTCACTTTGAGAAGGAAGCAAAGAAGCTTCACCAGTGGTGTGAGGAGCACTACCTTTCTATTTATTATTACCTCCCGTTGTTGTCGATCGCCTGTAGAGTGGTGTGGCTATTGTTAGCTGCTACACAGACATGCACACCAGCTTCCGGTGCGCCGGTAAAAGTGGTCCGTGCGCTATAACTGATGGGCACATGGATGAAATGGATGAAATAGTTCCGGGCCTCCAAGGTGTTAACAAACACAAACCCCCAATACCTGATTCACCTCAACTGGACCTGCTTGCCAGTGCCCCCGGCACGTGCGCGCGCACACACACACACACACACACACACACACACACACACACACACACACACACACACACACACACACACACACACACACACACACACACACACACACACACACACACACACACACACACACACACACACACACACACACACACAAAGGCAGATGAACTGGACTGATCGCTGATAATGGACATGAAATCGGCTATTTCCAGCAAGTGTAAAATCAGCCATTACGATGGCATCAAGGCCCACCAAAATACATTTTAGTCGACTAAATCACCTGTAGATTTAGTCGACAAGTACAACTAGACTAAACACTAAAACATTCCAGGTGACTAAAACTAAATGAAAACGTCTCAAGAGACTAAATGACTTTGAATGAATGAATGAATGAATGAATTTGCTGCCAAAAAACAACAGTGGACTTGAGAACTATTTAATCCATGAGAACCAACCGGAGGGCTTTTTCCACAGACAGTAATTCCCGCACGGTGGCGGCGGGGGGGGGGGGGGGGGGGGGGACAGGAAGGCAACATGGCCGCCATCTATCAACAGCACTGATTGGGGCTGACACGCGTCGATGCCTAACACAGTCCTGAGTGACAGCTGACGAGGTGTGGAGCTCTCCAGAAAGCCTCCCCGAGACGTGCACGTACGCACACACCTGGGTTACCGCGACGAGACGTGCACGTACGCACACACCCGGGTTACCGCGACGAGACGTGCACGTACGCACACACCCGGGTTACCGTGACGAGACGTGCACGTACGCACACACCCGGGTTACCGTGACGAGACGTGCACGTACGCACACACCCGGGTTACCGTGACGAGACGTGCACGTACGCACACACCCGGGTTACCGTGACGCTAATGCGGGTGGAAATAAAGTGGCTGTCTGGCATCGCCTCGTAAGACAACCACAACCAAACGGAGAAAACATTAAGTTGACACGTGTGAGTCGAGCAGCTGCTGACGACGCAAGCGTGGCTTTTTGATTGATTTTGATTGAAATATGTATTAACAGTTTGCAGAATTACAGTACATTTCAAGCACAAACTCAATACAAAGGCTGTTGACTGTGAGTGGACGACACCATAAAGCATTACACTTGTTTACAAGAGGGTCCACCTTGGTCAATTCATCAAAACATTTAGAGACGTACAAATAGATACTTCTATATAGTCAAAGAACAGAACAGGAATTCATCATAAAGGAGGTAAAAAGGGACAGAACTACATAATGGTTCCACAGTCTGGAGGAGAACCTGACAGAACTACATAATGGTTCCACAGTCTGGAGGAGAACCTGACAGAACTACATAATGGTTCCACAGTCTAGAGAACCTGACAGAACTACATAATGGTTCCACAGTCTAGAGAACCTGACATAACTACATAATGGTTCCACAGTCTGGAGGAGAACCTGACAGAACTACATAATGGTTCCACAGTCTAGAGAACCTGACAGAACTAGATAATGGTTCCACAGTCTGGAGGAGAACCTGACAGAACTACATAATGGTTCCACAGTCTAGAGAACCTGACAGAACTACATAATGGTTCCACAGTCTAGAGGAGAACCTGACAGAACTACATAATGGTTCCACAGTCTAGAGAACCTGACAGAACTAGATAATGGTTCCACAGTCTAGAGAACCTGACAGAACTAGATAATGGTTCCACAGTCTAGAGAACCTGACATAACTACATAATGGTTCCACAGTCTGGAGGAGAACCTGACAGAACTACATAATGGTTCCACAGTCTAGATAACCTGACAGAACTACATAATGGTTCCACAGTCTGGAGGAGAACCTGACAGAACTACATAATGGTTCCACAGTCTAGAGGAGAACCTGACAGAACTACATAATGGTTCCACAGTCTAGAGAACCTGACAGAACTACATAATGGTTCCACAGTCTAGAGAACCTGACAGAACTACATAATGGTTCCACAGTCTGGAGGAGAACCTGACAGAACTACATAATGGTTCCACAGTCTGGAGGAGAACCTGACATAACTACATAATGGTTCCACAGTCTAGAGAACCTGACAGAACTAGATAATGGTTCCACAGTCTAGAGAACCTGACAGAACTAGATAATGGTTCCACAGTCTAGAGAACCTGACATAACTACATAATGGTTCCACAGTCTGGAGGAGAACCTGACAGAACTACATAATGGTTCCACAGTCTAGATAACCTGACAGAACTACATAATGGTTCCACAGTCTGGAGGAGAACCTGACAGAACTACATAATGGTTCCACAGTCTAGAGGAGAACCTGACAGAACTACATAATGGTTCCACAGTCTAGAGAACCTGACAGAACTACATAATGGTTCCACAGTCTAGAGAACCTGACAGAACTACATAATGGTTCCACAGTCTGGAGGAGAACCTGACAGAACTGCATAATGGTTCCACAGTCTGGAGGAGAACCTGACAGAACTACATAATGGTTCCACAGTCTGGAGGAGAACCTGACAGAACTACATAATGGTTCCACAGTCTAGAGAACCTGACAAAACTACATAATGGTTCCACAGTCTAGAGAACCTGACAGAACTACATAATGGTTCCACAGTCTAGAGAACCTGACAGAACTACATAATGGTTCCACAGTCTGGAGGAGAACCTGACATAACTACATAATGGTTACACAGTCTGGAGGAGAACCTGACAGAACTACATAATGGTTCCACAGTCTAGAGGAGAACCTGACAGAACTAACATAATGGTTCCACAGTCTAGAGGAGAACCTGACAGAACTACATAATGGTTCCACAGTCTGGAGGAGAACCTGACAGAACTACATAATGGTTCCACAGTCTGGAGGAGAACCTGACAGAACTACATAATGGTTCCACAGTCTAGATAACCTGACAGAACTGCATAATGGTTCCACAGTCTGGAGGAGAACCTGACAGAACTACATAATGGTTCCACAGTCTGGAGGAGAACCTGACAGAACTACATAATGGTTCCACAGTCTGGAGGAGAACCTGACAGAACTACATAATGGTTCCACAGTCTAGAGAACCTGACAGAACTACATAATGGTTCCACAGTCTAGAGAACCTGACAGAACTACATAATGGTACCATAGTCTAGAGGAGAACCTGACAGAACTACATAATGGTTCCACAGTCTAGAGAACCTGACAGAACTACATAATGGTACCACAGTCTGGAGGAGAACCTGACAGAACTACATAATGGTTCCACAGTCTGGAGGAGAACCTGACAGAACTACATAATGGTTCCACAGTCTGGAGGAGAACCTGACAGAACTGCATAATGGTTCCACAGTCTGGAGGAGAACCTGACAGAACTACATAATGGTTCCACAGTCTAGAGAACCTGACAGAACTACATAATGGTTCCACAGTCTAGAGAACCTGACAGAACTACATAATGGTACCACAGTCTGGAGGAGAACCTGACAGAACTACATAATGGTTCCACAGTCTAGAGAACCTGACAGAACTACATAATGGTACCACAGTCTAGAGGAGAACCTGACAGAACTACATAATGTTTCCACAGTCTAG
Source organism: Electrona antarctica (assembly GCF_951216825.1). Lineage (NCBI taxonomy): Eukaryota > Metazoa > Chordata > Actinopteri > Myctophiformes > Myctophidae > Electrona > Electrona antarctica. The sequence goes on along the minus strand of NW_027637379.1, from coordinate 12,593 downwards.
AGGAGAACCTGACAGAACTACATAATGGTTCCACAGTCTACAGGAGAACCTGACAGAACTACATAATGGTTCCACAGTCTAGAGAACCTGACATAACTACATAATGGTTCCACAGTCTAGAGAACCTGACAGAACTAGATAATGGTTCCACAGTCTAGAGAACCTGACAGAACTAGATAATGGTTCCACAGTCTAGAGAACCTGACATAACTACATAATGGTTCCACAGTCTGGAGGAGAACCTGACAGAACTACATAATGGTTCCACAGTCTAGAGAACCTGACAGAACTACATAATGGTTCCACAGTCTAGATAACCTGACAGAACTACATAATGGTTCCACAGTCTGGAGGAGAACCTGACAGAACTACATAATGGTTCCACAGTCTAGAGGAGAACCTGACAGAACTACATAATGGTTCCACAGTCTAGAGAACCTGACAGAACTACATAATGGTTCCACAGTCTAGAGAACCTGACAGAACTACATAATGGTTCCACAGTCTAGAGGAGAACCTGACAGAACTACATAATGGTTCCACAGTCTAGAGAACCTGACAGAACTACATAATGGTTCCACAGTCTAGAGAACCTGACAGAACTACATAATGGTTCCACAGTCTGGAGGAGAACCTGACAGAACTACATAATGGTTCCACAGTCTGGAGGAGAACCTGACAGAACTACATAATGGTTCCACAGTCTGGAGGAGAACCTGACAGAATTACATAATGGTTCCACAGTCTAAAGAACCTGACAGAACTACATAATGGTTCCACAGTCTAGAGAACCTGACAGAACTACATAATGGTTCCACAGTCTAGAGAACCTGACAGAACTACATAATGGTTCCACAGTCTAGAGAACCTGACAGAACTACATAATGGTTCCACAGTCTGGAGGAGAACCTGACATAACTACATAATGGTTACACAGTCTGGAGGAGAACCTGACAGAACTACATAATGGTTCCACAGTCTAGATAACCTGACAGAACTACATAATGGTTCCACAGTCTGGAGGAGAACCTGACAGAACTACATAATGGTTCCACAGTCTGGAGGAGAACCTGACAGAACTACATAATGGTTCCACAGTCTGGAGGAGAACCTGACAGAACTACATAATGGTTCCACAGTCTAGAGAACCTGACAGAACTACATAATGGTTCCACAGTCTAGAGAACCTGACAGAACTACATAATGGTACCATAGTCTAGAGGAGAACCTGACAGAACTACATAATGGTTCCACAGTCTAGAGAACCTGACAGAACTACATAATGGTACCACATTCTGGAGGAGAACCTGACAGAACTACATAATGGTTCCACAGTCTGGAGGAGAACCTGACAGAACTACATAATGGCTCCACAGTCTGGAGGAGAACCTGACAGAACTACATAATGGTTCCACAGTCTGGAGGAGAACCTGACAGAACTACATAATGGTTCCACAGTCTAGAGAACCTGACAGAACTACATAATGGTTCCACAGTCTAGAGAACCTGACAGAACTACATAATGGTACCACAGTCTGGAGGAGAACCTGACAGAACTACATAATGGTTCCACAGTCTAGAGAACCTGACAGAACTACATAATGGTACCACAGTCTAGAGGAGAACCTGACAGAACTACATAATGTTTCCACAGTCTAGAGGAGAACCTGACAGAACTACATAATGGTTCCACAGTCTAGAGGAGAACCTGACAGAACTACATAATGGTTCCACAGTCTAGAGAACCTGACATAACTACATAATGGTTCCACAGTCTAGAGAACCTGACAGAACTAGATAATGGTTCCACAGTCTAGAGAACCTGACAGAACTAGATAATGGTTCCACAGTCTAGAGAACCTGACATAACTACATAATGGTTCCACAGTCTGGAGGAGAACCTGACAGAACTACATAATGGTTCCACAGTCTAGAGAACCTGACAGAACTACATAATGGTTCCACAGTCTAGATAACCTGACAGAACTACATAATGGTTCCACAGTCTGGAGGAGAACCTGACAGAACTACATAATGGTTCCACAGTCTAGAGGAGAACCTGACAGAACTACATAATGGTTCCACAGTCTAGAGAACCTGACAGAACTACATAATGGTTCCACAGTCTAGAGAACCTGACAGAACTACATAATGGTTCCACAGTCTGGAGGAGAACCTGACAGAACTACATAATGGTTCCACAGTCTAGAGGAGAACCTGACAGAACTACATAATGGTTCCACAGTCTGGAGGAGAACCTGACATAACTACATAATGGTTCCACAGTCTGGAGGAGAACCTGACAGAACTACATAATGGTTCCACAGTCTGGAGGAGAACCTGACAGAACTACATAATGGTTCCACAGTCTGGAGGAGAACCTGACAGAACTACATAATGGTTCCACAGTCTGGAGAACCTGACAGAACTACATAATGGTTCCACAGTCTAGAGGAGAACCTGACAGAACTACATAATGGTTCCACAGTCTGGAGGAGAACCTGACAGAACTACATAATGGTTCCACAGTCTGGAGGAGAACCTGACAGAACTACATAATGGTTCCACAGTCTGGATAACCTGACAGAACTACATAATGGTTCCACAGTCTGGAGGAGAACCTGACAGAACTACATAATGGTTCCACAGTCTAGAGGAGAACCTGACAGAACTACATAATGGTTCCACAGTCTGGAGGAGAACCTGACAGAACTACATAATGGTTCCACAGTCTGGAGAACCTGACAGAACTACATCATGGTTCCATTCTAGAGAACCTGACAGAACTACATAATGGTTCCACATTCTAGAGAACCTGACAGAACTACATAATGGTTCCACAGTCTGGAGGAGAACCTGACAGAACTACATAATGGTTCCACAGTCTAGAGGAGAACCTGACAGAACTACATAATGGTTCCACAGTCTGGAGGAGAACCTGACAGAACTACATAATGGTTCCACAGTCTGGAGGAGAACCTGACAGAACTACACAATGGTTCCACAGTCTAGAGGAGAACCTGACAGAACTACATAATGGTTCCACAGTCTAGAGGAGAACCTGACAGAACTACATAATGGTTCCACAGTCTAGAGGAGAACCTGACATAACTACATAATGGTTCCACAGTCTAGAGGAGAACCTGACAGAACTACATAATGGTTCCACAGTCTGGAGAACCTGACAGAACTACATAATGGTTCCACAGTCTGGAGGAGAACCTGACAGAACTACATAATGGTTCCACAGTCTGGAGGAGAACCTGACATAACTACATAATGGTTCCACAGTCTAGAGGAGAACCTGACAGAACTACATAATGGTTCCAGTCTAGAGGAGAACCTGACAGAACTACATAATGGTTCCACAGTCTAGAGAACCTGACAGAACTACATAATGGTTCCACAGTCTAGAGGAGAACCTGACAGAACTACACAATGGTTCCACAGTCTAGAGAACCTGACAGAACTACATAATGGTTCCACAGTCTAGAGAACCTGACAGAACTACATAATGGTTCCACAGTCTAGAGAACCTGACAGAACTACATAATGGTTCCACAGTCTAGAGAACCTGACAGAACTACGTATCAGGTTAGTAATGGCATCAATGATGTCATGTACTGACTCAGATACCCTACACATAAATCTATATGTAAGATTGCGTAGCACAGCAGAGCAGGTGGGGACCCCCAACACTGACAGGTTACGTAGCACAGCAGAGCAGGTGGGGACCCCCAACACTGACAGGTTACGTAGCACAGCAGAGCAGGTGGGGACCCCCAACACTGACAGGTTACGTAGCACAGCAGAGCAGGTGGGGACCCCGACACTGACAGGTTACGTAGCACAGCAGAGCAGGTGGGGACCCCCAACACTGACAGATTGCGTAGCACAGCAGAGCAGGTGGGGACCCCCAACACTGACAGATTGCGTAGCACAGCAGAGCAGGTGGGGACCCCCAACACTGACAGATTGCGTAGCACAGCAGAGCAGGTGGGGACCCCGACACTGACAGGTTACGTAGCACAGCAGAGCAGGTGGGGACCCCCAACACTGACAGATTGTGTAGCACAGCAGAGCAGGTGGGGACCCCAACACTGACAGATTGCGTAGCACAGCAGAGCAGGTGGGGACCCCCAACACTGACAAACATCTGGCTAGCACTGGAGCTTCTTGGAGCTCTCAGTAGCAGCCTCATACAGTCATTGTAGGCCACTGTCAATCGTCTGATACTGGCCTGTCTGTAGCGACACCACAGGGCGGTATACAGGGGTATACAGAAGGATTTAAAAAGTGAAATCTTCACCGGTACTGAGCACGTGCTTCGACACAGCATGTTTCCTTGTGCATACAGCTAGATGATGTGGCCCAAATATTTAATCTCACTGCAGACACTAAGGACAGAGCCAGAGAGATAAAAGTCAGGACAATCATTATCTTGCTCTTTTTTGCATTGTATTTAATGTCAAAGTCAGCACCGTACTGTAGACTCAGACCAGCACTGTATGGACTCTGTATTAGACTCTCCTAAATGTATTTTTTATCGATGATGACATGTTAGGCTTCAATACCCATGGTAGTGAGAGCGAAACCCTACCTGAATATGTACAAATTAATGCAACCTGGAGGTCCGTAGTTTTCAATAAAAAAGTGTTTGAACCTATTCTGGGCGGGAACCCCTTTTGGTGTTTTAAGCAATATGTTATACTTTAGCTATTGAAAAATAGCGCTACGAGCTTGTAGGTCTGCTATTTTTGAAAAATCGTGAAAATGTGGCGCAAATCTTTGAATATATATTCTTTCAGAGCGAATGTTTTTAACTCAAATCTTTGCTTCTGAGGGGTTCCTGGAATAACCCATATTTTCAGATGGGAGTCGGTGGCCAATTACATATCATTTTTGGGGTCCTTGACATGAAATATTGAGCACCACTGATACAGAATCGAGGTATTTCAGAAAACTGTCAGACTTTAGAAGATATTTTTTTACATTTCGACGTCAGGCCTAAATGGGTTAAACGGCTCTATTGATCTTCCTGGTTTTAACTGCGAAACGGCGCCCCCTCTGGCTGTCTGTTTGAGCAGAAGTTTAAGCCAATAGATAGATAACAAATAAGAAAGCATAGCATGCTGTCTAAATTATCCACGCTTCCGTTCTCTTTCGTGGGGAGTCGGGACCAACGGTGGAACCAAATGGACAGGGAGAGCAAGGAGGACGATACAGAGAGCAAGGAGGACGATACAGAACGCATGTGAAGGAGAGGCAGAGAGCCAGGAGGACGATACAGAGAGCAAGGAGGACGATACAGAACGCATGTGAAGGAGAGGCAGAGAGCAAGGAGGACGATACAGAGAGCAAGGAGGACGATACAGAGAGCATGTGGGGGAGAGGCAGAGAGCAAGGAGGACGATACAGAGAGCAAGGAGGACGATACAGAGAGCATGTGGGGGAGAGGCAGAGAGCAAGGAGGACGATACAGAGAGCAAGGAGGACGATACAGAGAGCAAGGAGGACGATACAGAGAGCAAGGAGGACGATACAGAACGCATGTGGAGGAGAGGCAGAGAGCCAGGAGGACGATACAGAGAGCAAGGAGGACGATACAGAGAGCAAGGAGGACGATACAGAGAGCAAGGAGGACGATACAGAACGCATGTGGAGGAGAGGCAGAGAGCCAGGAGGACGATACAGAGAGCAAGGAGGACGATACAGAACGCATGTGGAGGAGAGGCAGAGAGCAAGGAGGACGATACAGAGAGCAAGGAGGACGATACAGAACGCATGTGGAGGAGAGGCAGAGAGCAAGGAGGACGATACAGAGAGCAAGGAGGACGATACAGAACGCATGTGGAGGAGAGGCAGAGAGCAAGGAGGACGATACAGAACGCATGTGGGGGAGAGGCAGAGAGCAAGGAGGACGATACAGAGAGCAAGGAGGACGATACAGAACGCATGTGGAGGAGAGGCAGAGAGCAAGGAGGACGATACAGAAAGCATGTGGGGGAGAGGCAGAGAGCAAGGAGGACGATACAGCATGTGGAGGAGAGGCAGAGAGCAAGGAGGACGATACAGAAAGGAGGAGAGGCAGAGAGCAAGGAGGACGATACAGAAAGCTTGTGGAGGAGAGGCAGAGAGCAAGGAGGACGATACAGCATGTGGAGGAGAGGCAGAGAGCAAGGAGGACGATACAGAAAGCATGTGGAGGAGAGGCAGAGAGCAAGGAGGACGATACAGCATGTGGAGGAGAGGCAGAGAGCCAGGAGGACGATACAGCATGTGGAGGAGAGGCAGAGAGCAAGGAGGACGATACAGCATGTGGAGGAGAGGCAGAGAGCAAGGAGGACGATACAGCATGTGGAGGAGAGGCAGAGAGCAAGGAGGACGATACAGCATGTGGAGGAGAGGCAGAGAGCAAGGAGGACGATACAGAAAGCATGTGGAGGAGAGGCAGAGAGCAAGGAGGACGATACAGAACGCATGTGGAGGAGAGGCAGAGAGCAAGGAGGACGATACAGAAAGCATGTGGAGGAGAGGCAGAGAGCAAGGAGGACGATACAGAACGCATGTGGAGGAGAGGCAGAGAGCAAGGAGGACGATACAGAAAGCATGTGGGGGAGAGGCAGAGAGCAAGGAGGACGATACAGAACGCATGTGGAGGAGAGGCAGAGAGCAAGGAGGACGATACAGAAAGCATGTGGGGGGGAGGCAGAGAGCAAGGAGGACCATACAGACAGCATGTGGGGGAGAGGCAGAGAGCAAGGAGGACGATACAGAAAGCATGTGGGGGAGAGGCAGAGAGCAAGGAGGACGATACAGAAAGCATGTGGGGGAGAGGCAGAGAGCAAGGAGGACGATACAGAAAGCATGTGGGGGAGAGGCAGAGAGCCAGACCTGTGGCAAGACTAAGGGCTCCATTTTCATCACTGCTAAACCCCTTATCCCTAAACTTCTTTGCCTTTTTACTATTTTGCCAAACATGTTTGAATATTTAAAATGGCCAATCTACAAGCTCACAATGTGTCAATGTAGATTGGCTAGTTGAACAAAAAAAAGGCAAAGAAGTTTAGGGATAAGGGGTTTAGCGGTGACGAAAATGGAGCCCTATCTGTTCAGGAGAGGAGAAACACTGATTTTATTTATTTTTTTAATCCAAAATGACTTAAATGCTTAAACATGTAGCTAGGTGTAATGTTAGAGTCCACAGAAGACATGTAAATATGAAATAAATGCTTAAACATGTAGCTATAGGTGTAATGTTAGAGTCCACAGAAGACATGTAAATATGAAATAAATGCTTAAACATGTAGCTATAGGTGTAATGTTAGAGTCCACAGAAGACATGTAAATATGAAATAAATGCTTAAACATGTAGCTATAGGTGTAATGTTAGAGACCACAGAAGACATGTAAATATGAAATAAATGCTTAAACATGTAGCTAGGTGTAATGTTAGAGACCACAGAAGACATGTAAATATGAAATAAATGCTTAAACATGTAGCTATAGGTGTAATGTTAGAGTCCACAGAAGACATGTAAATATGAAATAAATGCTTAAACATGTAGCTAGGTGTAATGTTAGAGTCCACAGAAGACATGTAAATATGAAATAAATGCTTAAACATGTAGCTAGGTGTAATGTTAGAGACCACAGAAGTGAACCTTTCAAGCCTGTTTTCTCAACTCGCTGTTTCTCTGCGAGACATTACTCTATAAGCCATATCTCCAAAACTGGTGGGTCAAACTGAACAACCAATATGTCAATTTGAAGCTATGATTCCCTGCTTTCATATGACAAAGCTAATTTAAAAAAAATCAATGACTCGGTCAGAAATGGCCACAACATATCCTGTACTACTTGAAAGCAATACTGCACTTAACCCATTACGTGCCAACCACGCGGTATCTCGGGGGAAGTTATTAACCATCATCACCATCACCGTACGACATGTGGAACCGTCATAGCTAACCCTCTCCTACCTCCCAGAGTCCCCAGTCAGAGTATCAATAACCTCACCTACCTCCCAGAGTCCCCAGTCAGAGTATCAATAACCTCACCTACCTCCCAGAGTCCCCAGTCAGAGTATCAATAACCTCACCTACCTCCCAGAGTCCCCAGTCAGAGTATCAATAACCTCACCTACCTCCCAGACTCCCCCCCAGAGTATCAATAACCTCACCTACCTCCCAGACTCCCCCCCAGAGTATCAATAACCTCACCTACCTCCCAGAGTCCCCAGTCAGAGTATCAATAACCTCACCTACCTCCCAGACTCCCCCCCAGAGTATCAATAACCTCACCTACCTCCCAGACTCCCCCCCAAGTAAGTATCAATAACCTCACCTACCTCCCAGACTCCCCCCCAGAGTATCAATAACCTCACCTACCTCCCAGAGTCCCCAGTCAGAGTATCAATAACCTCACCTACCTCCCAGACTCCCCCCCAGAGTATCAATAACCTCACCTACCTCCCAGACTCCCCCCCATAGTATCAATAACCTCACCTACCTCCCAGAGTCCCCAGTCAGAGTATCAATAACCTCACCTACCTCCCAGAGTCCCCAGTCAGAGTATCAATAACCTCACCTACCTCCCAGAGTCCCCAGTCAGAGTATCAATAACCTCACCTACCTCCCAGACTCCCCCCCAGAGTATCAATAACCTCACCTACCTCCCAGAGTCCCCAGTCAGAGTATCAATAACCTCACCTACCTCCCAGACTCCCCCCCAGAGTATCAATAACCTCACCTACCTCCCAGAGTCCCCAGTCAGAGTATCAATAACCTCACCTACCTCCCAGAGTCCCCAGTCAGAGTATCAATAACCTCACCTACCTCCCAGACTCCCCCCCAGAGTATCAATAACCTCACCTACCTCCCAGAGTCCCCAGTCAGAGTATCAATAACCTCACCTACCTCCCAGAGTCCCCAGTCAGAGTATCAATAACCTCACCTACCTCCCAGAGTCCGGGAGATAGGTGAGGTTATTGATACTCTGACTGGAGTCTGATGATCATTAGAACGAAAATGCATCGCATGGATGCAACTGGGACGTATCATCAGTGATGTATCCCAAGGTCATCACCTGGGACGTATCCTCAGTGATGTATCACCTGGGAAGTATCCTCAGTGATGTATCCCAAGGTCATCACCTGGGACGTATCCTCAGTGATGTATCCCAAGGTCATCACCTGGGACGTATCCTCAGTGATGTATCCTGAGGTCATCACCTGGGACGTATCCTCAGTGATGTATCCCAAGGTCATCACCTGGGACGTATCCTCAGTGATGTATCCTGAGGTCATCACCTGGGACGTATCCTCAGTGATGTATCCCAAGGTCATCACCTGGGACGTATCCTCAGTGATGTATCCCAAGGTCATCACATGGGACATATCCTCAGTGATGTATACCAAGGTCATCACCTGGGACGTATCCTCAGTGATGTATCCCAAGGTCATCACCTGGGACGTATCCTCAGTGATGTATCCCAAGGTCACCACCTGGGACGTATCCTCAGTGATGTATCCCAAGGTCATCACCTGGGACGTATCCTCAGTGATGTATCCCAAGGGCATCACCTGGGACATATCCTCAGTGATGTATCCCGAGGTCATCACCTGGGACGTATCATCAGTGATGTATCCCAAGGTCATCACATGGGACGTATCATCAGTGATGTATCCCAAGGTCATCACCTGGGACGTATCCTCAGTGATGTATCACAAGGTCACCACCTGGGACGTATCCTCAGTGATGTATCCCGAGGTCATCACCTGGGACGTATCCTCAGTGATGTATCCCAAGGTCATCACCTGGGTCGTATCCTCAGTGATGTATCACAAGGTCATCACATGGGACGTATCCTCAGTGATGTATCCCAAGGTCATCACCTGGGACGTATCCTCAGTGATGTATCCCAAGGTCATCACCTGGGACGTATCCTCAGTGATGTATCCCAAGGTCATCACATGGGACGTATCATCAGTGATGTATCCCAAGGTCATCACATGGGACGTATCCTCAGTGATGTATCACATGGGACGTATCCTCAGTGATGTATCACCTGGGACGTATCATCAGTGATGTATCCCAAGGTCATCACCTGGGACGTATCTTCAGTGATGTATCCCAAGGTCAACACCTGGGACGTATCCTCAGTGATGTATCCCAAGGTCATCACCTGGGACGTATCCTCAGTGATGTATCCCAAGGTCATCACATGGGACGTATCATCAGTGATGTATCCCAAGGTCATCACATGGGACGTATCCTCAGTGATGTATCACATGGGACGTATCCTCAGTGATGTATCACCTGGGACGTATCCTCAGTGATGTATCCCGAGGTCATCACCTGGGACGTATCTTCAGTGATGTATCCCAAGGTCAACACCGGGGACGTATCCTCAGTGATGTATCCTGAGGTCATCACCTGGGACGTATCCCCAGTGATGTATCCTGAGGTCATCACATGGGACGTATCCTCAGTGATTTATCACATGGGACGTATCCTCAGTGATGTATCACCTGGGACGTATCCTCAGTGATGTATCACATGGGACGTATCCTCAGTGATGTATCCCAAGGTCATCACATGGGACGTATCATCAGTGATGTATCACCTGGGACGTATCCTCAGTGATGTATCCCAAGGTCATCACCTGGGACGTATCCTCAGTGATGTATCACCTGGGACGTATCCTCAGTGATGTATCCCAAGGTCATCACCTGGGACGTATCCTCAGTGATGTATCCCAAGGTCATCACCTGGGACGTATCCTCAGTGATGTATCCCAAGGTCATCACCTGGGACGTATCATCAGTGATGTATCCCAGGGTCATCGGGGTTTCAGGTCTTCCAACATCATACCCCTCACTCAGGCGACCCAGCCGGGGGTGATCAAGTCCCGACTTACGTCCCAGTAGCTACCCTCGATCAGACCCACTAGGGAAAGACCAGGGCCACACAACCTGTTGGAACAATGTAACAATGTAACAATGTAACAATGTAACAATGTGAAAGAAAAAAATATTTAAAAAGAAGGGAAAAGGCTATATTCACGGAGAAGAGACTCAACATATGTTGGAATGTTTGATGTTGTGGTGTCATTAAAATGAATGTGGACAATGTGGCACACTGACTATTCTAGAAAATAAAAACATGGCACTTCATTTCAAGAAAAGGTTGCAGACCCTGCTGTGTGTTATCAGAGTGGCTCAGAGCCTCGTGCAGCCTGAAGGCCACAACACTCTAATAATGTCTCCCTTTTGTCTAGGGGGTGTTGGACATATTGGACTGTCACACGGGAGACCCCAAGTTAGAATCACGGACGTTACACGCACAGTTATGTGACATAATAAACAGAGTTCCATCATGCTGCGTTGCAGCGTTGCCAGCAGCTAGCACTCCTCAGGGAGAAGCTAGGAGAGATAGCTAGCTAGCCAGGGAGAAGCTAAGATAGCTAGCCAGGGAGAAGCTAAGATAGCTAGCCAGGGAGAAGCTAAGATAGCCAGGGAGAAGCTAAGATAGCTAGCCAGGGAGAAGCTAACATAGCTAGCCATGATGGAGTCTGAAAAGGTAGTCTGAAGACCCACCTTTTCAGACTCCATCATGGCCCATAGCACTTATCCTACCCCCTTAGATAGCACTTTTTAGACTTAGATAGCATTTGAAACAGACTTATAGCATGTCATGTAGACAGCACAATAATTGCATTGTATGTAGTCATAGCACATCATAGTAGCCTACATATGTACATGGCTGAGGGAAGTAGGGGTGCTGGGGGGCTGGAGCACCCCCTCCCCCCAGGCACAGCCCCCCCTCGGACGGGAGGGGGAAAATAATAATAATTTTAATTAAAACAGATTTCTGTTACTAGGCTTAATAAATATGCTGTATCACAGTATCAGCACCTTATCCTGGTTAATTGCCTGTGTCAGTTTTCTCATGCGTGTGGAGAGGGAAAGTAAAAGCCACTTTTCTGCGTGAAATTGCGCGAAAATGTGCGTGCACGAGGCGCGTGCACGCACATTTTGCGGCGCGCATCCCCTACTGAACGTTCAGCATCTGCTAGTGTAAACATCTTCCCGCGGCCCTGCATATGTATAGCATAGTATAGTATATATGTATAGTTAATATGTATAGTGTCATTATATAGATATGTTCTAGTTACGTTCTTAGCTTACGCATGTTTCTTGATAAATGCATTTCATATATGTGATGTATTCCCATACTTTTGTTCCTGCCTAATGTAAGTCGCTCTGGATTAAGAGCGTCTGCTAAATGCCTAAATTGTAAATTGTCTAGCCAGGGAGAAGCTAAGATAGCTAGCCAGGGAGAAGCTAAGAGTAGAGTAGCTATCCAGGGAGGGAAGGGAGAGGAGAGGACAGACTCTGCAGCAGCAGCAGCAGTCAGTCAGCCAGTGGGTGAAGCAGGAAGTAAAGGACATGCCAGCACACGATAGGCCCATATTCCCACACCGCACCACAGGGGACGTACGGGATGGGGAGGGTGGTGGTGCGGTGCGGGTGTGTGTGTGTGTGTGTGTGTGTGTGTGTGTGTGTGTGTGTGTGTGTGTGTGTGTGTGTG
>NW_027637380.1:402325-427938 GCF_951216825.1 Electrona antarctica | reverse complement strand
CCCAGAGGAGAATCACTGCTGTGTGAATGATGACCTTTGACCTTTAGCTGTTTGACACAGAGGTGAATCACTATGATGACCTTTGACCTTTATCTGTTTGACCCAGAGGTGAATCACTATGATGACCTTTGACCTTTAGCTGTTTGACCCAGAGGTGAATCACTATGATGACCTTTGACCTTTAGCTGTTTGACCCAGAGGTGAATCACTGCAGTGTGAATGATGACCTTTGACCTTTAGCTGTTTGACCCAGAGGTGAATCACTATGATGACCTTTGACCTTTATCTGTTTGACCCAGAGGTGAATCACTATGATGACCTTTGACCTTTAGCTGTTTGACCCAGAGGAGAATCACTGCAGTGTGAATGATGACCTTTGACCTTTAGCTGTTTGACCCAGAGGAGAATCACTGCAGTGTGAATGATGACCTTTGACCTTTAGCTGTTTGACCCAGAGGTGAATCACTGCAGTGTGAATCATGACCTTTGACCTTAGGGTGGATCACTCATAATACTGATGACCATCTGATGGAAATTTTAGTAATAGGAATATGGATCTTAATGGGGTCTTGTTAGACTGTTTTAAATTTTTATATTTGAGTAAAGCTTCCTCAACTTTGATAGGAAGTGACAGAGTGAAACTCTGGAAATGTAATAGAGTAAATGTACTCAAGTCAGAAGGACTGTAAAAACCTGATTAAACCAAGTGCATATTAACTTTATCTTTAATGTTATAATGTTAAACTGTAATTCCATATTAATACCTTTAAAGTCATTAATATAGAATTGGGGTTCCAACATAAAACCCAGTCCGGGGCATTTAGAATGCAATTTAGATTGTTAATGTTATAATTAACCGGAATACTTTGGATATAGTCAATGTGAGGTAAATGGTGATCATTTAGTAGGATAATCATTAAAAGTAGTCTTAGCCACTTTAAAGATCAAGTATTCAGTATATATTTAGTATAAAACATAAAAGTGATATGCAGTTATAAATGATACACAGAATAGTCAAAATGCATGAAAAAGGTAATTACCTGAAATAATTGATGAAGCGGACACAAGAAATGGAGGAATTAAGGTAATGTAAGTTTAGTTTTAGTCTTAATTCTCTGGTTTACAAGTCAAACAGGTCACAGCCTCTACACAATACAGCAATTTGTCAGAGATCAATCATGGAGGTCCTGGTGTACATTATTGTTATGAGTAGGATTATATAGTACAAATTACGTAGGCACAAGTGATGGACAAACACAAGTGTTGTCAATCTGTGATTGGATGTGGTAGAATGTGGGGCGACTGTGGCTCAAGAGGTAGAGCAGGTTGTCCAATGATCCATGGGTCGGCGGTTCGAATCCCGGCTCCTCCTGTCTACATGTCGAAGTGTCCTTGGGCAAGACACTGAACCCCAAATTGCTCCCGATGTGCTGGTTGGTACCTTGCATGGCTTCCGCTGCAATCGGTGTATGAATGTGTGTGTGAATGGGTGAATGTAATGCACAATCTATGTAAAGCGCCTTGGATAAAGGCGCTATATAAATGCACCATTTACCATTTACCATTTAGAAAGCACGACAGAGTTCCAGAATCTTCTCGACGTTTCGAGACTTCCCAACGTTTGTTTGTTCTGACGTCAAAATAACTCCTTATGCTCAAGATATGGTTTATGGATATCAAGTCACAAACACAGACGGACAGTCTGGTAAACAAATGTTAATGTGTTCCGGGTGTTGCTTTGGCCTTCACAGGAGCCAGTCTGACCAGGGCAGAGTTGACAGTCTGACCAGGGCAGAGTTCACAGGAGCCAGTCTGACCAGGGCAGAGTTGACAGGAGCCAGTCTGACCAGGGCAGAGTTCACAGGAGCCAGTCTGACCAGGGCAGAGTTGACAGGAGCCAGTCTGACCAGGGCAGAGTTCACAGGAGCCAGTCTGACCAGGGCAGAGTTGACAGGAGCCAGTCTGACCAGGGCAGAGTTCACAGGAGCCAGTCTGACCAAGGCAGAGTTGACAGGAGCCAGTCTGACCAGGGCAGAGTTCACAGGAGCCAGTCTGACCAGGGCAGAGTTGACAGGAGCCAGTCTGACCAGGGCAGAGTTCACAGGAGCCAGTCTGACCAGGGCAGAGTTGACAGGAGCCAGTCTGACCAAGGCAGAGTTCACAGGAGCCAGTCTGACCAGGGCAGAGTTGACAGGAGCCAGTCTGACCAAGGCAGAGTTGACAGGAGCCAGTCTGACCAGGGCAGAGTTGACAGGAGCCAGTCTGACCAAGGCAGAGTTGACAGGAGCCAGTCTGACCAAGGCAGAGTTGACAGGAGCCAGTCTGACCAAGGCAGAGTTGACAGGAGCCAGTCTGACCAAGGCAGAGTTGACAGGAGCCAGTCTGACCAAGGCAGAGTTGACAGGAGCCAGTCTGACCAAGGCAGAGTTGACAGGAGCCAGTCTGACCAAGGCAGAGTTCACAGGAGCCAGTCTGACCAAGGCAGAGTTGACAGGAGCCAGTCTGACCAAGGCAGAGTTGACAGGAGCCAGTCTGACCAGGGCAGAGTTGACAGGAGCCAGTCTGACCAAGGCAGAGTTGACAGGAGCCAGTCTGACCAAGGCAGAGTTGACAGGAGCCAGTCTGACCAGGGCAGAGTTGACAGGAGCCAGTCTGACCAGGGCAGAGTTGACAGTCTGACCAGGGCAGAGTTGACAGGAGCCAGTCTGACCAAGGCAGAGTTGACAGGAGCCAGTCTGACCAGGGCAGAGTTGACAGGAGCCAGTCTGACCAGGGCAGAGTTGACAGGAGCCAGTCTGACCAGGGCAGAGTTGACAGTCTGACCAGGGCAGAGTTGACAGGAGCCAGTCTGACCAGGGCAGAGTTGACAGGAGCCAGTCTGACCAGGGCAGAGTTGACAGGAGCCAGTCTGACCAGGGCAGAGTTGACAGTCTGACCAGGGCAGAGTTGACAGGAGCCAGTCTGACCAGGGCAGAGTTGACAGGAGCCAGTCTGACCAGGGCAGAGTTGACAGGAGCCAGTCTGACCAGGGCAGAGTTGACAGGAGCCAGTCTGACCAGGGCAGAGTTCACAGGAGCCAGTCTGACCAGGGCAGAGTTGACAGGAGCCAGTCTGACCAGGGCAGAGTTGACAGGAGCCAGTCTGACCAGGGCAGAGTTCACAGGAGCCAGTCTGACCAAGGCAGAGTTGACAGGAGCCAGTCTGACCAAGGCAGAGTTGACAGGAGCCAGTCTGACCAGGGCAGAGTTCACAGGAGCCAGTCTGACCAAGGCAGAGTTGACAGGAGCCAGTCTGACCAAGGCAGAGTTGACAGGAGCCAGTCTGACCAAGGCAGAGTTGACAGGAGCCAGTCTGACCAGGGCAGAGTTGACAGGAGCCAGTCTGACCAGGGCAGAGTTGACAGGAGCCCGTCTGACCAGGGCAGAGTTGACAGGAGCCAGTCTGACCAAGGCAGAGTTGACAGGAGCCAGTCTGACCAAGGCAGAGTTGACAGGAGCCAGTCTGACCAGGGCAGAGTTGACAGGAGCCAGTCTGACCAGGGCAGAGTTGACAGGAGCCAGTCTGGCCAAGGCAGAGTTGACAGGAGCCAGTCTGACCAAGGCAGAGTTGACAGGAGCCAGTCTGGCCAAGGCAGAGTTGACAGGAGCCAGTCTGACCAAGGCAGAGTTGACAGGAGCCAGTCTGGCCAAGGCAGAGTTGACAGGAGCCAGTCTGGCCAAGGCAGAGTTGACAGGAGCCAGTCTGACCAGGGCAGAGTTGACAGGAGCCAGTCTGGCCAAGGCAGAGTTGACAGGAGCCAGTCTGACCAAGGCAGAGTTGACAGATAGAATACAGGAGAGAGTGAGGCCAGTGAAACAAGCCATGAGGTCAAGAGGTCATACAACCAAACGGTATATCAGAAATTACCTAACACCATCAACTACTAATCAGCCAGACTAATGACCTAACACCATCAACTACTAATCAGCCAGACTAATGACCTAACACCATCAACTACTAATCAGCCAGACTAGTATCACATGGAAGGCTTTTTTTATTTTATCTTTTCCAGCGGCTGATTCGCCTCTGGCTTATTAGCGAGGCTACTAAATCACAACATTCACATCCACTATAGATAGACTTCTACTGACCTGCACCAGATAGACTAAATACACTTCTATTCATAACTATAAATAGAATATAGAACAGTGAATAAAGCTGTGTCTGTGTGTGTCATTCTACAATGATGTCTGTCTGTCCAGCAGTTCTCTCTGTTGGCCACACGGTGGCGAAAGCACTCTGAAATAAACAACTGCAGCAGGCCTCCAAACAAGTCCAGACCTGTCTATCTGACCACAGACCTGTCTATCTGACCACAGACCTGTCTATCTGACCACAGACCTGTCTTTCTGCCTTCGGCCTGGTGGAGACAATGAAGACAGACAGGAAAGAGAGAGAGAGAGAGAGAGAAGGGGAGAGAAAAGGGGAGAGACATGCAGCAAAGGTGGTCATGAACGGGACTCGAACGCGTGGCCAGAGCCTATGGCCCTCATTTATCAATTGAGTGTAAAATCTGCCCCAAATTCGAGTAGGTTTTGTAGTACACCCACGTCGCAACGGCATTTATAAAGTGATCGCAAACAGCTGATCCTTCCTTCATTTCATTCCTAGCAGTGATAAATGTGACGGCTGAAATCAATCTGGCACGCCCTATGAAATCAAGCCTCGCCCTCGTTTTTGCGACATGAACAACTGCAGTACGACCTTGGAAACCATAGTTACATTGCCTTGCTGCCCGCCTCACCCCCCCTCTCATACACACACACAGACGCACGCACACGCAACTTGCGTTCTACATACTGTGAAATACAATGAAATGTACCCATTCTACATACTGTGAGATACAATGAAATGTACCCATTCTACATACTGTGAAATACAATGAAATGTACCCATTCTACATACTGTGAAATACAATGAAATGTACCCATTCTACATACTGTGAAATACAATGAAATGTACCCATTCTACATACTGTGAAATACAATGAAATGTACCCATTCTACATACTGTGAAATACAATGAAATGTACCCATTCTACATACTGTGAAATACAATGAAATGTACCCATTCTACATACTGTGAAATACAATGAAATGTACCCATTCTACATACTGTGAAATACAATGAAATGTACCCATTCTACATACTGTGAAATACAATGAAATGTACCCATTCTACATACTGTGAAATACAATGAAATGTACCCATTCTACATACTGTGAAATACAATGAAATGTACCCATTCTACATACTGTGAAATACAATGAAATGTACCCATTCTACATACTGTGAAATACAATGAAATGTACCCATTCTACAGGGCTGGACTGGCCACAGGGCATACCGGGCATTTTCCCGGTGGGCCGCGACCCTAGGGGGCCGCCATGATTTAAAAAAAAACCTTTTTTGACAGGCAGGCAGGCCAATAGGCGGCAGGCCACCAGGAAAGGTCCGGGCGTGCTGCCATTCTGCCAGTACTATCATGATAATTTCACTGTACCTGTATCAGTGAGTGACAAATAAACCCTCTACAAAGGGTTGTGTAGTTGTCTGTTGGTTTGTATCCAGGGCCGGTTCTAGGCATAAGCGGTATAAGCGGTCGCTTAGGGCCACAACCACTGAGGGGGCCACATCACAGGGAGAAGATATATATATATTTTTTTAATGTATCCCCTATCCCATACGCGGCCTGAGGGCCACATGTGGCCCCCACCTTCACTTAATGCAGCCCGCAGGTTAATATCAACTGTAGGCTGGGGGCCACATGTGGCCCCCAGTCTACAGTTGAGGGATGTTTATACCATCCCTCTACACTGGGGGCGCTGTTTATACCATCCCGCTACACTGGGGGCGCTGTTTATACCATCCCTCTACACTGGGGGTGCTGTTTATACCATCCCTCCCCACTGGGGACGCTGTTTATACCAGTCAGTCTGTCATACCATCCCTGCCCACTGGGGACGCTGTTTATACCAGTCAGTCTGTCATACCATCCCTCCCCACTGGGGACGCTGTTTATACCAGTCTCTCTGTCATACCATCCCTCCCCACTGGGGGGCACTGTTTATACCAGTCAGTCTGTCATACCATCCCTCCCCACTGGGGGGCACTGTTTATACCAGTCAGTCTGTCATACCATCCATCCCCACTGGGGGCGCTGTTTATACCAGTCTCTCTGTCATACCATCCCTCCCCACTGGGGGCGCTGTTTATACCAGTCAGTCTGTCATACCATCCCTCCCCACTGGGGACGCTGTTTATACCAGTCTCTCTGTCATACCATCCCTCCCCACTGGGGGGCACTGTTTATACCAGTCAGTCTGTCATACCATCCATCCTCACTGGGGGCGCTGTTTGTACCAGTCTCTCTGTCATACCATCCCTCCCCACTGGGGGGCACTGTTTATACCAGTCAGTCTGTCATACCATCCATCCCCACTGGGGGCGCTGTTTATACCAGTCTCTCTGTCATACCATCCCTCCCCACTGGGGGCGCTGTTTATACCAGTCAGTCTGTCATACCATCCCTCCCCACTGGTGGCACTGTTTATACCATCCCTCTACACTGGGGGTGCTGTTTATACCATCCCTCCCCACTGGGGACGCTGTTTATACCAGTCTCTCTGTCATACCATCCCTCCCCACTGGGGGCACTGTTTATACCAGTCAGTCTGTCATACCATCCCTCCCCACTGGGGGCACTGTTTATACCAGTCAGTCTGTCATACCATCCCTCCCCACTGGGGGCACTGTTTATACCAGTCAGTCTGTCATACCATCCCTCCACACTGGGCCCCCACATGTGGCCCCCACCTTCACCTAATGCGACCCGCAGGTTAATATCAACTGGCGGCCTGAGGGCCACATGTGGCCCCCACCTTCACCTAATGCGGCCCGCAGGTTAATATCAACTGGCGGCCTGATCTAACCTCTTAATTTTGATCTCAAAGTGCACCAGATTGAAGCATTTTCATGGCAAATTTACAGATTTTTCTGGACCCGGGGGGGGGGGGGGGGGGGGGGGTAGCGCCCCCCCTGACCCCCCCCCCCCCCGGCGGTGCAGTGCAGGGGGGGGGGCACATAATATTATGTTGCTTAGGGCCACTAAACGCCTAGAACCGGCACTGTTTGTATCATTTATGTTGTTCTGTAAAAGTGGTGGTATTAGGGCTTGTTTGTGTGTGTGTGCCTCGACGGAGTGGGTGGTAGAGTTTCTGCTATCTGCGCGCTGGTTGTGGTGGGCCGGTCTGGGCCAAATTCACGCGAAAATGACCGGGCCGAATTTTTGTCCCAGTCCAGCCCTGCCATTCTACATACTGTGAAATACAATGAAATGTACCCATTCTACATACTGTGAAATATAATGAAATGTACCCATTCTACATACTGTGAAATACAATGAAATGTACCCATTCTACATACTGAGAAATACAATGAAATGTACCCATTCTACATACTGTGAAATACAATGAAATGTACCCATTCTACATACTGTGAAATATAATGAAATGTACCCATTCTACATACTGTGAAATACAATGAAATGTACCCATTCTACATACTGTGAAATATAATGAAATGTACCCATTCTACATACTGTGAAATACAATGAAATGCACCCATTCTACATACTGTGAAATACAATGAAATGTACCCATTCTACATACTGTGAAATATAATGAAATGCACCCATTCTACATACTGCCCATTCTACATACTGTGAAATACAATGAAATGTACCCATTCTACATACTGTGAAATACAATGAAATGTACCCATTCTACATACTGTGAAATATAATGAAATGTACCCATTCTACATACTGTGAAATATAATGAAATGTACCCATTCTACATACTGTGAAATACAATGAAATGTACCCATTCTACATACTGTGAAATACAATGAAATGCACCCATTCTACATACTGTGAAATACAATGAAATGTACCCATTCTACATACTGTGAAATACAATGAAATGTACCCATTCTACATACTGTGAAATACAATGAAATGTACCCATTCTACATACTGTGAAATATAATGAAATGTACCCATTCTACATACTGTGAAATACAATGAAATGTACCCATTCTACATACTGTGAAATACAATGAAATGTACCCATTCTACATACTGTGAAATACAATGAAATTTACCCATTCTACATACTGTGAAATACAATGAAATGTACCCATTCTACATACTGTGAAATACAATGAAATTTACCCATTCTACATACTGTGAAATACAATGAAATGTACCCATTCTACATACTGTGAAATACAATGAAATGTACCCATTCTACATACTGTGAAATACAATGAAATCTACCCATTCTACATACTGTGAAATACAATGAAATGTACCCATTCTACATACTGCGAAATACAATGAAATGTACCCATTCTACATACTTTGAAATACAAATTTAAATCATTTCCCAAAGATAAAAAGCAATAAGCCTGATAAAAGTATCAAACTCCCACATTTCACCAGAACACTCGAAATGTTAATTTAACTCTGTGAACATGGTGTTGTCCAGCAGGGGGAGCTGGTTTGCCTAGGCTAGGACGGACCCTCCACTTGTATCCCCTCAAAACATGCTGGATTATCACACATTATCACACACACACACACACACACACACACACACACACACACACACACACACACACACACACACACACACACACACACACACACACACACACACACACACACACACACACACACACACACACACACACACACACACACACACACACACACACACACACACACAGACACACACAGAGAGAGAGAGAGAGACTTGTGCCCCAGATAGTTCCAGAGCTGTAGAACCAGTCTTCAACAACGATACTGG
Source organism: Electrona antarctica (assembly GCF_951216825.1). NCBI lineage: Eukaryota > Metazoa > Chordata > Actinopteri > Myctophiformes > Myctophidae > Electrona > Electrona antarctica. The sequence continues at coordinate 419,029 of NW_027637380.1, read as the reverse complement.
GCGAACTGGCTGCTGCTGTGTACGTGTGCGTGTGTGTGTTTGTGTGTGTGTGTGTCTGTGTGTTTGTAATAAGTGTGTGTGTAGTGAGAGAGATGGGCCCCAGGTATCACCCCCCCCCTCCCACACACACACACACACACACACACACACACACACACACACACACACACACACACACACACAGAGAGAGAGAGAGAGAGAGAGAGATTCCAAAGTGTTTTATACATGTTTATATTGTATAATTAGTTTTAATTCCCATATAGTTAGTTAAGTTAATATATTAAACACAGCTGGTCCATCTGGACTCATTTAAACACATATCTCACATTCTAGGGGAAAACAAAAAAAAGTGAAGAATTCAAAAACATCCTCCTAGTCTGAGTGTGGAAGGTACTTTTATCCCTGGTGTCAGTCTGTAAGGCATGCTTAAAACTATTTGTTATATGAATGGTGCAAAACAAAATAAAAAATAAAATAAAACTTTTGCAATTAAAAAAATAAGCAAGGTTAACATGAAAACCTAACCAAAGTTAGTTTGGATAAAACATTTTTTTTTAAATAAATTGACGGTAAAGTAACTGATCCCCAGTGAGATGATCCTTACAGAACCAAACACGAGGTAACATAATCACCCCATGACGTCACCCAGCTGTGCGTGATGATGTGATGTGGGCGTGCCCCCAGGTCTCGGGGCACGCAGATCTACAAGCCCAGCGCGCGTTGCCGCGGTGCCGCGCGCTGGGCTTGTAGATCTGCGCTCGGGGGTTTTTCGCCTCCGACCTGACAGACCAGGTGGATGTTCTGAGGAAACCATCCGTTTGTTGAGTTCCTTCAGCCTCTGATCTGACGCAGCTTGACTTTACCTTTAACTTTATATCTTTAACTTTATATCTTTACCTTACTGGATATCTGATCTACACACCTCCTGTACAACCTGTATATCTGATCTACACACCGTGAGTTTAATTACACTCTGTATACACTTACTAACATCCATTACAAGGCATTCATTAGAGCTGACAGACCACATGTTGGCTGGATGTGGACATTATAGTTTGTTGAGTTTGACTCACCTTTACCTTCACATACCTGTCCTTTATATTACCTGTCCTTAAGTTCTACCTCCCGTGAGTTGTTTTACACTTTATAAACATTTATTCATCATTATTATAGGCCTACTTAATTAATTCAGCTCATTAACAAACCAGATGCTGTGATTAGGTTGTTACTTCATTCTGTCTCTGACACGCCTGTACCTTTACCAAAGATTACCTGATTTAATCTATCATTATTAACATGAATTAATGAATCCACCAGGTTGATGTGTTACAGCCTAGAGGAGGATTTAAATTAAATGTGTTTTGGTACATTTGTTTGGGTAAATGTGTATTTTCGTGTCTGCTTCGGTTTACAGTGACTTGTTGAAACGTGTGTGCATTAATTATAATATGGTGGCTTTACGACTCACTTCACTGATTTATTGGTTTGGTTTGATTTAAGTGTGTTTAGATTGTTGTGACTAGACTAGGCCTCACTGTCTCTCTGCTGTAGTAGTTTAATTACATTTAAATGAGTGTGTTTAGATTGTTGTGTGTTGTGACTAGACTAGGCCTCACTCTGCTGTAGCCTAATAATCTGTGTTTCATAATAACTAGAGAAACAGCGTCCATTTGGTTACTTAGTTTATTAGATTTAAATGAGTTTGTTTAGATTGTTGTGTGTTGTGTCTAGGCCTCACTGTCTCTCTGCTGTAGCCTGTAGCGTCCATTTGGTTGTGATTTAAAAGAGTGTGTTTAGATTGTGAGTGTAATTGTCTTGACGGACGGATCAGGCAGCATTTAGCTATTAATTGTCTGGTTGTTTTTAATTAGTTAGATTTGATTAGAATCTGTTTGTTTTGATGCTAAACTCACTGATGTGTTTCTGATGTCGTGTTGTTTCTAAAAGAGAATTAATGTAACATCTTGAGGTGAAACAACATGTCTATCTGTTGTCTTGTTGGGTTAATTGACCTTTATTTGATTTAAATAAGTTTATTTGATGTGAGGAGTGTGTTGTGATGTAGGACTGTTTATTATTCCCAGAGTGGGGAGTTCCAGGGGGTCCCCAGCTAAATGACAGGAACCAAATGGACCCTTATGGGTCTGTAACTCTGAGAGTGTAACACATGGAACCAAATGGACCCTTATGGGTCTGTAACTCTGAGAGTGTAACACATGGAACCAAATGGACCCTTATGGGTCTGTAACTCTCAGTGTACACATGGAACCAAATAGACCCTTATGGGTCTGTAACTCTCAGTGTACACATGGAACCAAATTCGTACACTAGCTCTCAGAGTTAAATCTAGCCCGTCTCCGGACCCCCCGGGTTGAGCTCCTTTGGACCGCTACCACGAAGGGTCCGGTCTCACCGGCTTCAAGCGACATGGGACGCAATCTGACTTTCCCTGTTTTACCTCTGTGCTGCGGTGTCGGTGTCACGCTGACATATTCCAAAATAAGCATATGAACGCTATAGGAGACAACGAACCTTCTGACCCCCCCGCGAACGGCTCAGAAGCCGTTAAGTATTTTTAATGTTTGTACGACCATTTTGGCAGCTCTGAAATTCTCTCTTCGGTCCCTCCTTGTTGACATCTCGGTTGGCTAGCTGCGCCTACGAGGCGCGTAGGGAGGCGCAGCTAGCCAACCGATATGCTGGAGGCGGTACAATGGGATGTCAACAAGAGAGAATTTCAGAGCTGCCAAAATGGTCGTACAAACATTAAAAATACTTAACGGCTTCTGAGCCGTTCGCGGGGGGGGGGTCAGAAGGTTCGTTGTCTCCTATAGCGTTCATATGCTTATTTTGGAATATGTCAGCGTGACACCGACACCGCAGCACAGAGGTAAAACAGGGAAAGTCAGATTGCGTCCCATGTCGCTTGAAGCCGGTGAGACCGGACCCTTCGTGGTAGCGGTCCAAAGGAGCTCAACCCGGGGGGTCCGGAGACGGGCTAAGTTAAATCAACATTGATTTTACAATATAAACTGGGGGTCCCAGAGATAGAAATGCCATTAAATGGGGGTCCGTAGACTAATGCATGTCAAACTGGGGGTCCTTGAAATTAAACTGGTTGAGAATCACTGCTAAAAATCTTCTCTTATGGGGGGTCCCTGGCATATCTTTTTCAAATGGGGGTCCGCAAGCTAATGGGTGTCAATTTGGGGGTCCTTGACATGAAGAAGTTTGGGACCCACTGATTATTGATGTCAGGAGTGTGTTGTTGTTTACAAATAAACAACTGTTTATTTGTGTTCATGCCTGTGCATTATGCAAATGAGTTTGTAAAGTACTTTAGTGTGAATGAGTGTGTTTGTGTTTGAAGCATCGTGTCGTTTCTACAATAGTTTTACATCTAATCAGAAACTCACTGAGGTCTGTGTGGATGAACCAATACCATGGTCTGTTTGTTTGGACATATTTTTACTGATATCTTATATTTGTATATAATGTTTGTCCCTGGCTGTAAATGACCTTTTCATCCAAGGAAGACACCATCTGAATTACATTGATACTTTATAGAACCTTATTATGTCATATTAGCATACATGAATATGTAAATCTGTCCCCTTAAAGATACATTTTATATCACGAGGAAAACTGGAGAGGATATTATTTAGTTTAGGACAGATTATTGAATTGTTGATTATTGAAAATTGATGATTGAAACCAACTAGTTTACTTTAAACCAGCTGAACCCCAGCAGCACTAACTGGGGGGAACATTCACCCAACAAACAGATTTATACGAGCTTGTAGATCTGCTGTATTTGGTTGCAATGGTTGGTGAGACAAGTGAGTACAGTGCAAGTGACATTGATGAGTTCCAGATATTATCCCAGTATTCTGTTCTGAGGCACCCTGGACTTGTGTCATGACACCCTAGGGTGTCATGACACCCTGTGACCCTAGGGTGTAAATGGTGCATTTATATAGTGCCTTTATCCAAGGCGCTTTACATAGATTGTGCATTACATTCACCCATTCACACACACATTCATACACCGATGGCAGCGGAAACCATGCAAGGCACTAGCCAGCACATCGGGAGCAATTTGGGGTTCAGTGTCTTGCTCAAGGACACTTCGACACTAACTCTGGGGGAGCCCGGGTTCGAACTGGCAACCTTACGGTTACCATCCAGCCACTCTACCCCTGAGCCGTCATGGTGTCATGACACCTTAGGGTGTCATGACACCGGCACCCACTCTGAGAAGCACGCTTGTAGTGGTATGTGTACAGACTGTACACGCTTGCAGTGTCACACATTGCAAGTTTAACCCATTCTTGGCGGGAACCCCTTTTGGTGTTTTAAGCATTATGTTATACTTTAGCTATTGAAAAATAGCAGATCTACAAGCTCATAGTGCGGCACTTGGAGCCGCGCTATGAGCTTGTAGGTCTGCTATTTTAGAAAAATCGTGAAAATGTGGCGCAAATCTTTGAATATATATTCTTTCAGAGCGAATGTTTTTAACTCAAATCTTTGCCACTGGGCGGGGTCCCTGGAACAACATATTTCCAGATGGGGGTCGGTGGCCAAATACACACATTTTTGGGGGTCCTTGACATGGAATTGTTTGACAGACAGGAAAGGGAGAGAGCGAGAGAGAGAGAGAGAGAGAGAAGGGGAGAGACATGCAGCAAAGGTGGTCATGAACGGGACTCGAACACACGACACTCTGTCAGGCCATGATGCGCCTGGACCGCTAACCTAGTTAGGTTAACCTAGTTAGGTTAACCTAACCAGACTGAAAATAACTTTTAACCCCTTGAACTCATCAGTATCTGTTCTAGCCCATTCTGACCTGAGATCAGATTCTATAAATGTCTTCTACATCCTGACAGTTTTCTGAAAAAGCTATGTTTCTATGTCAGTCGTTCTTCGATTTTTCAAAAATAGCAGACCTACAAGCTCATAGCGCGCCACTCGGTGGCACGCTACGAGCTTGTAGGTCTGCTATTTTTCAATAGCTAAAGCATAACATAATGCTAACACCAAAAGGGGTTCCCGCCCAGAATGGGCTAGGGGGGGGAACGTTCACCTAAAAATAGCAGATCTACAGGCTCACTCACCGCATGTAGATCTGCCATTTTTGGTGAAGAGAGTTGGGGGTAGATGGAAATAGAACTGCACTGCAGTTTGACTCAGGTGTGAGTCACTAATTCTAGAGGGTCTTAAACTGATGTGAAATTAAATCCAATTTATCGTGTGTGTGTGTGTGTGTGTGTGTGTGTGTGTGTGTGTGTGTGTGTGTGTGTGTGTGTGTGTGTGTGTGTGTGTGTGTGTGTGTGTGTGTGTGTGTGTGTGTGTGTGTGTGTGTGTGTGTGTGTGTGTGTGTGTGTGTGTGTGTGTGTGTGTGTGTGTGTGTGTGTGTGTGTGTGTGTGTGTGTGTGTGTGTGTGTGTGTGTGTGTGTGTGTGTGTGTGTGTGTGTGTGTGTGTGTGTGTGTGTGTGTGTCCATGGAATGCTGGGTGAGGTCATGCTTGTTGTTAGGTGACTGAGGACAGAATATGCCTTGATTTTGTGGATGTAACTTTGCTTATGTCCTTATATGCCATTTCCTGTGTGTGTGTGTGTGTGTGGCGACGCATACATTACAATTATACCTTACCTGTCTGTCTGCTGTGGACCCTGTCTGTCTCACTCTCAGACTGCCTGTCTGTCTGCTGTAAAACCTGTCAGTCTGTCTCTCAGACTGCTTGTCTGTCTGCTGTGAAACCTGTCTGTCTCACTCTCAGACTGCCTGTCTGTCTGCTGTGAAACCTGTCTGTCTCACTCTCAGACTGCCTGTCTGTCTGCTGTGGACCCTGTCTGTCTCACTCTCAGACTGCCTGTCTGTCTGCTGTGAAACCTGTCTGTCTCACTCTCAGACTGCCTGTCTGTCTGCTGTGAAACCTGTCTGTCTCACTCTCATACTGCCTGTCTGTCTGCTGTGGACCCTGTCTGTCTCACTCTCTGACTGCCTGTCTGTCTGCTGTGGACCCTGTCTGTCTCAGACTGCCTGTCTGTCTGCTGTGGACCCTGTCTGTCTGTCTCTCAGACTGCCTGTCTGTCTGCTGTGAAACCTGTCTGTCTCACTCTCAGACTGCCTGTCTGTCTGCTGTGAAACCTGTCTGTCTCACTCTCAGACTGCCTGTCTGTCTGCATGTCTTGATTGGCTGAGTTCTGTGGTCACATGGTGGGAGTTCTGCTCTGGTTTTGGTGAATATAGTTCAGATTTTTTTTACCTTAAGCTGTATGAAATACTTGCCATTAATATAGTGGTTGCAACTGTATTAATTGATTGCCCGAGTCCCGTGGTGGGAGTTCTGCTCTTGAAATATTAAGTAGTTCCGGTCATTTTGTGGGGGGAGGGGGGGGGCACGCAGTAAAAGTAAATTAATTCACAAAACAAACTCATTTTTGACCCCTCTATCACACAACTATGTTTTTGGTGTCCATATCACTACGCCCAAAACATAAAATGTCTTACATCCTGACAGTTTTCTGAAAAAACTATGTTTCTATCAGTCGTTCTTCGATTTTTCAAAAATAGCAGACCTTCAAGCTCGTAGGTGAGCTTGTAGATCTGCTATTTTTCAATAGCTAAAGCATAACATAATGCTTAAAACACCAAAAGGGGTTCCCGCCCAAAATGGGTTAAGTATTTCTCACATGGAGGAACTGTGTTTTTCTGCTGCTGCTGGTGTGAATCTTTAGTTCCTACATTTAGGATTTATTTTCACACATATTTATCAGTGAACTTCCAAAACCTTTCCAGAATATTTATACCTATAATTTTCAGATCAATAATGAGTCTCTACTCCTAATGTCTACAGACAGACAGAGTAGCAACAATACAGCATAGAATATAGAATCCTATATTTCTAATTCTATTCCACATTTTGTGCCAAATATTTTGCTACACCACCCATCTATGGTTCCCAAACTGTGGTGCGTGGACCCCTTGTGGTGCGTGAGCGCCTCTAGGGGGTGCTGTGGTGCGTGGACCCCTTGTGGTGCGTGAGCGCCTCTAGGGGGTGCTGTGGTGCGTGGACCCCTTGTGGTGCGTGAGCGCCTCTAGGGGGTGCTGTGGTGCGTGGACCCCTTGTGGTGCGTGAGCGCCTCTAGGGGGTGCTGTGGTGCGTGGACCCCTTGTGGTGCGTGAGCGCCTCTAGGGGGTGCTGTGGTGCGTGGACCCCTTGTGGTGCGTGAGCGCCTCTAGGGGGTGCTGTGGTGCGTGGACCCCTTGTGGTGCGTGAGCGCCTCTAGGGGGTGCTGTGGTGCGTGGACCCCTTGTGGTGCGTGAGCGCCTCTAGGGGGTGCTGTGGTGCGTGGACCCCTTGTGGTGCGTGAGCGCCTCTAGGGGGTGCTGTGGTGCGTGGACCCCTTGTGGTGCGTGAGCGCCTCTAGGGGGTGCTGTGGTGCGTGGACCCCTTGTGGTGCGTGAGCGCCTCTAGGGGGTGCTGTGGTGCGTGGACCCCTTGTGGTGCGTGAGCGCCTCTAGGGGGTGCTGTGGTGCGTGGACCCCTTGTGGTGCGTGAGCGCCTCTAGGGGGTGCTGTGGTGCGTGGACCCCTTGTGGTGCGTGAGCGCCTCTAGGGGGTGCGCGTCATGAAAAGACTAATGCTGGTGCTATGGTTTTATTATAAATATATTAACATATTATGCCAATATATGCAGAATATAGCCTATGCTGCGCATATATTCAATATTTAGGCTCATATGTGCAATGTGCATATATGTAGATATATAGGTATGGGGGGTGCGTCAGCTAGGTCTGGAGGCACCACGGTGTGAGCTTGTAGATCTGATCTATCCTAGAGCAGGGGTTCTCAACCCGTGGGTCGCGACCCCTCGGGGGGTCGCCAAATTATTTTGGGGGGTCCCCAAATTATTTTTTTCTTTTTTTCTTTTTGCAACTGAATGGCTGGAAAGTGGAAATGAAGAGTTTACATATAGTACACATAGTACATGCATACACCTTCCCTAATGATTATATCTGGTTTCAGTATGTATTTATGGTGTATTGTCTCTATTATTAAGGTTATTGTAGCAGTCAATTTATATTGGGGGTCGGGAGGGGGCGGGGCGGGGGTCCCGAGACGTTGCCAAAGCATTTCTGGGGGTCCCCGGCCAAAAAGGTTGAGAACCCCTGTCCTAGAGCATAGGATCACACTGTGAGCTTGTAGATCTGATCTATCCTAGGACATGTAGGATCACACTGTGAGCTTGTAGATCTGATCTATCCTAGGACATATAGGATCACACTGCAGCGCGCTGTGAGCTTGTAGATCTGATCTATCCTAGGACATATAGGATCACACTGTGAGCTTGTAGATCTGATCTATCCTAGGACATATAGGATCACACTGCAGCACGCTGTGAGCTTGTAGATCTGTTGGTACACGAGGCTGTCAACTATACATTCAGGGATCATTTCCATCATTTTCTAAAAGGTTTGATTAATTATATTACAATGTTCTGTAAAAAAAAAAAAAAAGTACCGATATTCTGAATCCTAATAGTTTTCTGAAACCCTCATGTTTCTGTATCAGTGGTGCTCAACCTGTTTCGTGTCAAGGACCCCCAGAATGATCTGTATTTGGCCGCGGACCCCCATCTGAAAATATGTAGTTCTTGCAGGGACCCCCCCCCCCCCCTCCCAGAAGCAAAGATTTGATTTAAAAACGTTCGCTCTGAAAGAATATATATTCAAAGACATATTATATGTATATAGTATTCTTTTGTATATTTCAGTTACGTGTCATATCACATAACTGAAATATAAAAGAAAAATACTGAACATTCATTATTTCTATACTAAAAAAATAGCAGAAATAGCAGATCTACAAGCTTACAATGTGCCACGTGTTGTAAGCTTGTAGACAGTCATTAAGGCATGCGAATCCCTTGACTCCTTCAAAACCGCTCTCAAAGGGCACCTACGGATGGCTGCAATTCGAAACTGGCCTCCGTAAAATCTGAATCCCCCCCCACCGCCCCCCCCCTTTTCCCCTCACTGTATATGTTTCTTTTCCCTTTTTACCTCCTTTATGATGAATTCCTGTTCTGTTCTTTGACTATATAGAAGTGTCTATTTGTACGTCTCTAAATGTTTTGATGAATTGAACAAGGTGGACACTCTTGTAAACAAGTGTAATGCTTAATTGGGTCGTCCACTCGCAGTTAACAGTTTTTGTATTGAGTTTGTGCTTGAAATGTACTGTAATTCTGCAAACTGTTAATAAATATTTCAATCAATCAATCAGATCTGCTATTCCGTCCATCATCAAATGGTGGTCCGTGGCTCAGATGGGTCTGAGAGGCTAAATGTCATCAGATGGTGGTCCGTGGCTCAGATGGGTCTGAGAGGCTATGTCATCAGATGGTGGTCCGTGGCTCAAATGGGTCTGAGAGGCTAAATGTCATCAGATGGTGGTCCGTGGCTCAAATGGGTCTGAGAGGCTAAATGTCATCAGGTGGTCCGTGGCTCAAATGGGTCTGAGAGGCTAAATGTCATCAGATGGTGGTCCGTGGCTCAAATGGGTCTGAGAGGCTAAATGTCATCAGGTGGTCCGTGGCTCAAATGGGTCTGAGAGGCTAAATGTCATCAAATGGTGGTCCGTGGCTCAAATGGGTCTGAGAGGCTAAATGTCATCAAACGGTGGTCCGTGGCTCAGATTGGTCTGAGAGGCTAACCCCCTTTCTGAAACCAGCTCCTCGCCACTCGCTCTACACACTTGCCCTCGATATGCGCGTTCACGCGAGGCTGCGCCATAGTAAGTATCGTCCGAAACCAAGAAGCCTTGAGTGGAAGTGGCTTATAAAGCCCTCAAGAGCGAGTCTGTGCCGATCTAGACTCGATTGCCTTGTGCAGCCCTGCTCTCTGTCCGCATGGAAACCGCGACCTACAAATGTAAGAACCACCACAAATAAATGATAAATAAACTGCTCCTAAACAATCTTCATCTGATGCAGAATAGACAACGCTCCAACTGATGTTCACAAGGGCTCTTTATTTACCCCACCGTGAAAAAACTATAAATGAAACCACACAAACAATTTGTTATAAATCATTGTGTTAAAAGTTGTTTTGTTTGAAACAAAAGTTTCAAACAAAACTTTTAACACAATGATTTATAAACACCATGTATGTATATGACATGTCATTTTTGACAGTCACGCTGTATTTCCTTTTTCCATATTAATGAAATCCACATGTCACACAAACATACACGATGCAATGCAATATAACTGTACAAACAAAATAACAGGTAACACAATTGCATGATGGTAACCATGGCAACGAATGGTGTCTGTTTCCTGTTTCTGCACAAGGAGGGCGAGTGTATTTCCAAACAGTTTTTTTATACCCAGCACCCTAATCAAGGGAACTTGATTCAGCTGGAGGGGCACTTCCTGACGAGGGAACCTCCCGAGAGCACTTCAAGTCAAGGGACTGGTTTCAGAAAGGGCCTAAATGTCATCAAATGGTGGTCCGTGGCTCAAATGGGTCTGAGAGGCTAAATGTCATCAGATGGTGGTCCGTGGCTCAGATGGGTCTGAGAGGCTAAAGGTCATCAGATGGTGGTCCGTGGCTCAGATGGGTCTGAGAGGATAAATGTCATCAGATGGTGGTCCGTGGCTCAGATGGGTCTGAGAGGCTAAATGTCATCAGATGGTGGTCCGTGACTCAGATGGGTCTGAGAGGCTAAATGTCATCAGATGGTGGTCCGTGACTCAGATGGGTCTGAGAGGCTAAAGGTCATCAGATGGTGGTCCGTGGCTCAGATGGGTCTGAGAGGCTAAATGTCATCAGATGGTGGTCCGTGGCTCAAATGGGTCTGAGAGGCTAAATGTCATCAGATGGTGGACCGTGGCTCAAATGGGTCTGAGAGGCTAAATGTCATCAGATGGTGGTCCGTGGCTCAGAGAGGCTAAATGTCATCAGACGGTGGTCCGTGGCTCAAATGGGTCTGAGAGGCTAAATGTCATCAGATAGTGGTCCGTGACTCAAATGGGTCTGAGAGGCTAAATGTCATCAAACGGTGGTCCGTGGCTCAAATGGGTCTGAGAGGCTAAATGTCATCAGATGGTGGCTCAAATGGGTCTGAGAGGCTAAATGTCATCAGATGGTGGTCCGTGGCTCAGATGGGTCTGAGAGGCTAAAGGTCATCAGATGGTGGTCCGTGGCTCAGATGGGTCTGAGAGGCTAAATGTCATCAGATGGTGGTCCGTGGCTCAGATGGGTCTGAGAGGCTAAAGGTCATCAGATGGTGGTCCGTGGCTCAGATGGGTCTGAGAGGCTAAATGTCATCAGATGGTGGTCCGTGGCTCAGATGGGTCTGAGAGGCTAAAGGTCATCAGATGGTGGTCCGTGGCTCAGATGGGTCTGAGAGGCTAAATGTCATCAGATGGTGGTCCGTGGCTCAGAGAGGCTAAATGTCATCAGACGGTGGTCCGTGGCTCAGATGGGTCTGAGAGGCTAAATGTCATCAGATGGTGGTCCGTGGCTCAGATGGGTCTGAGAGGCTAAAGGTCATCAGATGGTGGTCCGTGGCTCAGATGGGTCTGAGAGGCTAAATGTCATCAAACGGTGGTCCGTGGCTCAGATGCGTCTGAGAGGCTAAATGTCATCAGATGGTGGTCCGTGGCTCAGATGGGTCTGAGAGGCTAAATGTCATCAGATGGTGGTCCGTGGCTCAGATGCGTCTGAGAGGCTAAATGTCATCAGATGGTGGTCCGTGGCTCAGATGGGTCTGAGAGGCTAAATGTCATCAGATGGTGGTCCGTGGCTCAGATGGGTCTGAGAGGCTAAATGTCATCAGATGGTGGTCCGTGGCTCAAATGGGTCTGAGAGGCTAAATGTCATCAGATGGTGGTCCGTGGCTCAAATGGGTCTGAGAGGCTAAATGTCATCAGATGGTGGTCCGTGGCTCAGATGGGTCTGAGAGGCTAAATGTCATCAGATGGTGGTCCGTGGCTCAAATGGGTCTGAGAGGCTAAAGGTCATCAGATGGTGGTCCGTGGCTCAGATGGGTCTGAGAGGCTAAATGTCATCAGATGGTGGTCCGTGGCTCAGATGGGTCTGAGAGGCTAAATGTCATCAGATGGTGGTCCGTGGCTCAAATGGGTCTGAGAGGCTAAAGGTCATCAGATGGTGGTCCGTGGCTCAGATGGGTCTGAGAGGCTAAATGTCATCAGATGGTGGTCCGTGGCTCAAATGGGTCTGAGAGGCTAAATGTCATCAAATGGTGGTCCGTGGCTCAGATGGGTCTGAGAGGCTAAATGTCATCAGATGGTGGTCCGTGGCTCAAATGGGTCTGAGGCTAAAGGTCATCAGATGGTGGTCCGTGGCTCAGATGGGTCTGAGAGGCTAAATGTCATCAGATGGTGGTCCGTGGCTCAAATGGGTCTGAGAGGCTAAATGTCATCAAATGGTGGTCCGTGGCTCAGATGGGTCTGAGAGGCTAAATGTCATCAAATGGTGGTCCATGGCTCAAATGGGTCTGAGAGGCTAAATGTCATCAAATGGTGGTCCGTGGCTCAGATGGGTCTGAGAGGCTAAATGTCATCAAATGGTGGTCCGTGGCTCAGATGGGTCTGAGAGGCTAAATGTCATCAAATGGTGGTCCATGGCTCAAATGGGTCTGAGAGGCTAAATGTCATCAAATGGTGGTCCGTGGCTCAGATGGGTCTGAGAGGCTAAATGTCATCAAACGGTGGTTCCGTGGCTCAGATGGGTCTGAGAGGCTAAATGTCATCAAACGGTGGTCCGTGGCTCAGATGGGTCTGAGAGGCTAAATGTCATCAAATGGTGGTCCGTGGCTCAGATGGGTCTGAGAGGCTAAATGTCATCAAATGGTGGTCCGTGGCTCAGATGGGTCTGAGAGGCTAAATGTCATCAAATGGTGGTCCGTGGCTCAGATGGGTCTGAGAGGCTAAATGTCATCAGATGGTGGTCCGTGGCTCAGATGGGTCTGAGAGGCTAAATGTCATCAGATGGTGGTCCGTGGCTCAGATGGGTCTGAGAGGCTAAATGTCATCAGATGGTGGTCCGTGGCTCAGATGGGTCTGAGAGGCTAAATGTCATCAGATGGTGGTCCGTGGCTCAGATGGGTCTGAGAGGCTAAATGTCATCAGATGGTGGTCCGTGGCTCAGATGGGTCTGAGAGGCTAAATGTCATCAGATGGTGGTCCGTGGCTCAGATGGGTCTGAGAGGCTAAATGTCATCAGATGGTGGTCCGTGGCTCAGATGGGTCTGAGAGGCTAAATGTCATCAGATGGTGGTCCGTGGCTCAGATGGGTCTGAGAGGCTAAATGTCATCAGATGGTGGTCCGTGGCTCAGATGGGTCTGAGAGGCTAAATGTCATCAGATGGTGGTCCGTGGCTCAGATGGGTCTGAGAGGCTAAATGTCATCAGATGGTGGTCCGTGGCTCAGATGGGTCTGAGAGGCTAAATGTCATCAGATGGTGGTCCGTGGCTCAGATGGGTCTGAGAGGCTAAATGTCATCAGATGGTGGTCCGTGGCTCAGATGGGTCTGAGAGGCTAAATGTCATCAGATGGTGGTCCGTGGCTCAGATGGGTCTGAGAGGCTAAATGTCATCAGATGGTGGTCCGTGGCTCAGATGGGTCTGAGAGGCTAAATGTCATCAGATGGTGGTCCGTGGCTCAGATGGGTCTGAGAGGCTAAATGTCATCAGATGGTGGTCCGTGGCTCAGATGGGTCTGAGAGGCTAAATGTCATCAGATGGTGGTCCGTGGCTCAGATGGGTCTGAGAGGCTAAATGTCATCAGATGGTGGTCCGTGGCTCAGATGGGTCTGAGAGGCTAAATGTCATCAGATGGTGGTCCGTGGCTCAGATGGGTCTGAGAGGCTAAATGTCATCAAATGGTGGTCCGTGGCTCAAATGGGTCTGAGAGGCTAAATGTCATCAGATGGTGGTCCGTGGCTCAAATGGGTCTGAGAGGCTAAATGTCATCAGATGGTGGTCCGTGGCTCAGATGGGTCTGAGAGGCTAAATGTCATCAGATGGTGGTCCGTGGCTCAGATGGGTCTGAGAGGCTAAATGTCATCAGATGGTGGTCCGTGGCTCAGATGGGTCTGAGAGGCTAAATGTCATCAGATGGTGGTCCGCGGCTCAGATGGGTCTGAGAGGCTAAATGTCATCAGATGGTGGTCCGTGGCTCAGATGGGTCTGAGAGGCTAAATGTCATCAGATGGTGGTCCGCGGCTCAAATGGGTCTGAGAGGCTAAATGTCATCAGATGGTGGTCCGTGGCTCAGATGGGTCTGAGAGGCTAAATGTCATCAGATGGTGGTCCGTGGCTCAGATGGGTCTGAGAGGCTAAATGTCATCAGATGGTGGTCCGTGGCTCAGATGGGTCTGAGAGGCTAAATGTCATCAGATGGTGGTCCGTGGCTCAGATGGGTCTGAGAGGCTAAATGTCATCAGATGGTGGTCCGTGGCTCAGATGGGTCTGAGAGGCTAAATGTCATCAGATGGTGGTCCGCGGCTCAAATGGGTCTGAGAGGCTAAATGTCATCAGATGGTGGTCCGTGGCTCAGATGGGTCTGAGAGGCTAAATGTCATCAGATGGTGGTCCGTGGCTCAGATGGGTCTGAGAGGCTAAATGTCATCAGATGGTGGTCCGTGGCTCAGATGGGTCTGAGAGGCTAAATGTCATCAGATGGTGGTCCGTGGCTCAGATGGGTCTGAGAGGCTAAATGTCATCAGATGGTGGTCCGTGGCTCAGATGGGTCTGAGAGGCTAAATGTCATCAGATGGTGGTCCGCGGCTCAAATGGGTCTGAGAGGCTAAATGTCATCAGATGGTGGTCCGTGGCTCAGATGGGTCTGAGAGGCTAAATGTCATCAGATGGTGGTCCGCGGCTCAAATGGGTCTGAGAGGCTAAATGTCATCAGATGGTGGTCCGTGGCTCAATGGGTCTGAGAGGCTAAATGTCATCAGATGGTGGTCCGTGGCTCAGATGGGTCTGAGAGGCTAAATGTCATCAGATGGTGGTCCGCGGCTCAGATGGGTCTGAGAGGCTAAATGTCATCAGATGGTGGTCCGTGGCTCAGATGGGTCTGAGAGGCTAAATGTCATCAGATGGTGGTCCGTGGCTCAAATGGGTCTGAGAGGCTAAATGTCATCAGATGGTGGTCCGTGGCTCAGATGGGTCTGAGAGGCTAAATGTCATCAGATGGTGGTCCGTGGCTCAGATGGGTCTGAGAGGCTAAATGTCATCAGATGGTGGTCCGTGGCTCAGATGGGTCTGAGAGGCTAAATGTCATCAGATGGTGGTCCGTGGCTCAGATGGGTCTGAGAGGCTAAATGTCATCAGATGGTGGTCCGCGGCTCAGATGGGTCTGAGAGGCTAAATGTCATCAGATGGTGGTCCGTGGCTCAGATGGGTCTGAGAGGCTAAATGTCATCAGATGGTGGTCCGCGGCTCAAATGGGTCTGAGAGGCTAAATGTCATCAGATGGTGGTCCGTGGCTCAGATGGGTCTGAGAGGCTAAATGTCAT
This sequence comes from Electrona antarctica, assembly GCF_951216825.1. Classification (NCBI taxonomy): domain Eukaryota; kingdom Metazoa; phylum Chordata; class Actinopteri; order Myctophiformes; family Myctophidae; genus Electrona; species Electrona antarctica. The sequence continues at coordinate 403,465 of NW_027637380.1, read as the reverse complement.
CAGATGGTGGTCCGTGGCTCAGATGGGTCTGAGAGGCTAAATGTCATCAGATGGTGGTCCGTGGCTCAGATGGGTCTGAGAGGCTAAATGTCATCAGATGGTGGTCCGTGGCTCAGATGGGTCTGAGAGGCTAAATGTCATCAGATGGTGGTCCGTGGCTCAGATGGGTCTGAGAGGCTAAATGTCATCAGATGGTGGTCCGCGGCTCAAATGGGTCTGAGAGGCTAAATGTCATCAGATGGTGGTCCGTGGCTCAGATGGGTCTGAGAGGCTAAATGTCATCAGATGGTGGTCCGTGGCTCAGATGGGTCTGAGAGGCTAAATGTCATCAGATGGTGGTCCGTGGCTCAGATGGGTCTGAGAGGCTAAATGTCATCAGATGGTGGTCCGTGGCTCAGATGGGTCTGAGAGGCTAAATGTCATCAGATGGTGGTCCGTGGCTCAGATGGGTCTGAGAGGCTAAATGTCATCAGATGGTGGTCCGCGGCTCAAATGGGTCTGAGAGGCTAAATGTCATCAGATGGTGGTCCGTGGCTCAGATGGGTCTGAGAGGCTAAATGTCATCAGATGGTGGTCCGCGGCTCAAATGGGTCTGAGAGGCTAAATGTCATCAGATGGTGGTCCGTGGCTCAATGGGTCTGAGAGGCTAAATGTCATCAGATGGTGGTCCGTGGCTCAGATGGGTCTGAGAGGCTAAATGTCATCAGATGGTGGTCCGCGGCTCAGATGGGTCTGAGAGGCTAAATGTCATCAGATGGTGGTCCGTGGCTCAATGGGTCTGAGAGGCTAAATGTCATCAGATGGTGGTCCGTGGCTCAGATGGGTCTGAGAGGCTAAATGTCATCAGATGGTGGTCCGTGGCTCAAATGGGTCTGAGAGGCTAAATGTCATCAGATGGTGGTCCGTGGCTCAAATGGGTCTGAGAGGCTAAATGTCATCAGATGGTGGTCCGTGGCTCAAATGGGTCTGAGAGGCTAAATGTCATCAGATGGTGGTCCGTGGCTCAGATGGGTCGGAGAGGCTAAATGTCATCAGATGGTGGTCCGTGACTCAGATGGGTCTGAGAGGCTAATTGTCATCAGATGGTGGTCCGTGGCTCAGATGGGTCTGAGAGGCTAAATGTCATCAGATGGTGGTCCG